>NC_069499.1:1002905461-1002985461 GCF_027579735.1 Bombina bombina
CAATACAGTGGAACAATTAGCAGGTATACCCTTCACCCAGTGTCTTTTAGATTATATGTGGATAGCTGTGAAAAATGGTGCTGAGCAGAAAGAGAATGTTGAAAAGATACTGCGACAACTTATTGATCATGCTCTACAAATAAATAAACCTGAATACTTGAAAGATTGCTTAGATTGTTTGTGTTCATGTGATTGAAATATTACACATAAAATATTTAACAAAATTAATAATAATAATAATTATTAAAAATTATTATAGGGACTGTAAAAAAATTCTAAATAATCCATTTACTATCTATATATTTTTTACAGTATCTATAATAATTTACAATAATAATTAAAAATTATTTTTTTTTTATATGTAATATTTTAATAAAGCGATGTAAGATTAGTAATTCTACATGTGAGCTAACCAGAGACTGTATTAGACCTCAATAGCAAAACACGAATCGTGTTACGTATATTTTACATTCCTATGTTCTTCAAATAGAAAATAATGTAGTTTTTATTATTAAATATATATTTCTATATACTGGTATACTTGATAATGTTAAAGGTATACTAAACCCACATTTTTTCTTCCATGGTTTAGATAGAGCATGCAAATTTGAGAAACTTTCTAATTTGCTCCTATTATAATTTTTTTTTTCGTTCTCTTTCTATCTTTATTTATAAAGAAGGCATCTAAGCTAAGAAACCAGAAAATTTTTGGTTCAGACCCTGGACAGCGCTTGTTTATTGGAGAGTGCATTTAGCCACCATTCAGCAAGCACAACCCAGGTTGTTAACCAAAAATGGTCTGGCTTCTAAACTTACATTCTTGCTTTTCAAAAAAAGATAGCAAGGAAATAAAGAAAAATTGATAATAGGAGTAAATTAGAAAGTTAAAATTGCATGCTCTACCTGAATCATGAAAGAAAAAATTTGGGTTTAGTGTCCCTTTTTATGTAAACTAAATATCTATATAGGGATAGGTATATTCATATATATATAGAAAAACATAATTTATGTAAGAACTTACCTGATAAATTAATTTCTTTCATATTAGCAAGAGTCCATGAGCTAGTGACGTATGGGATATACATTCCTACCAGGAGGGGCAAAGTTTCCCAAACCTCAAAATGCCTATAAATACACCCCTCACCACACCCACAATTCAGTTTAACGAATAGCCAAGAAGTGGGTGATAAGAAAAAAGTGCAGAGCATATAAAATAAGGAATTGGAATAATTGTGCTTTATACAAAAAATCATAACCACCACAAAAAAGGGCGGGCCTCATGGACTCTTGCTAATATGAAAGAAATGAATTTGTCAGGTAAGTTCTTACATAAATTATGTTTTCTTTCATGTAATTAGCAAGAGTCCATGAGCTAGTGACGTATGGGATAATGACTACCCAAGATGTGGATCTTTCCACGCAAGAGTCACTAGAGAGGGAGGGATAAAATAAAGACAGCCAATTCCTGCTGAAAATAATCCACACCCAAAATAAAGTTTAATGAAAAACATAAACAGAAGATTCAAACTGAAACCGCTGCCTGAAGTACTTTTCTACCAAAAACTGCTTCAGAAGAAGAAAATACATCAAAATGGTAGAATTTAGTAAAAGTATGCAAAGAGGACCAAGTTGCTGCTTTGCAAATCTGATCAACCGAAGCTTCATTCCTAAACGCCCAGGAAGTAGAAACTGACCTAGTAGAATGAGCTGTAATCCTTTGAGGCAGAGTTTTACCCGACTCGACATAGGCATGATGAATTAAAGATTTCAACCAAGATGCCAAAGAAATGGCAGAAGCTTTCTGGCCTTTTCTAGAACCGGAAAAGATAACAAATAGACTAGAAGTCTTTCGGAAAGACTTAGTAGCTTCAACATAATATTTCAAAGCTCTAACAACATCCAAAGAATGCAACGATTTCTCCTTAGAATTCTTAGGATTAGGACATAATGAAGGAACCACAATTTCTCTACTAATGTTGTTGGAATTCACAACCTTAGGTAAAAATTCAAAAGAAGTTCGCAACACCGCCTTATCCTGATGAAAAATCAGAAAAGGAGACTCACAAGAAAGAGCAGATAATTCAGAGACTCTTCTGGCAGAAGAGATCGCCAAAAGGAACAAAACTTTCCAAGAAAGTAATTTAATGTCCAATGAATGCATAGGTTCAAACGGAGGAGCTTGAAGAGCCCCCAGAACCAAATTCAAACTCCAAGGAGGAGAAATTGACTTAAGTTTTATACGAACCAAAGCTTGTACAAAACAATGAATATCAGGAAGATTAGCAATCTTTCTGTGAAAAAGAACAGAAAGAGCAGAGATTTGTCCTTTCAAAGAACTTGCGGACAAACCTTTATCTAAACCATCCTGAAGAAACTGTAAAATTCTCGGAATTCTAAAAGAATGCCAAGAAAAATGATGAGAAAGACACCAAGAAATATAAGTCTTCCAGACTCTATAATATATCTCTCTGGATACAGATTTACGAGCCTGTAACATAGTATTAATCACAGAGTCAGAGAAACCTCTTTGACCAAGAATCAAGCGTTCAATCTCCATACCTTTAAATTTAAGGATTTGAGATCCTGATGGAAAAAAGGACCTTGCGACAGAAGGTCTGGTCTTAGCGGAAGAGTCCACGGATGGCAAGAGGCCATCCGGACAAGATCCGCATACCAAAACCTGTGAGGCCATGCCGGAGCTATCAGCAGAACAAACTAGCATTCCTTCAGAATCTTGGAGATTACTCTTGGAAGAAGAACTAGAGGTGGAAAGATATAGGCAGGATGATACTTCCAAGGAAGTGATAATGCATCCACTGCTTCCGCCTGAGGATCCCGGGATCTGGACAGATACCTGGGAAGTTTCTTGTTTAGATGAGACGCCATCAGATCTATTTCTGGAAGCTCCCACATTTGAACAATCTGAAGAAATACCTCTGGGTGAAGAGACCATTCGCCCGGATGCAACGTTTGGCGACTGAGATAATCCGCTTCCCAATTGTCTATACCTGGGATATGAACCGCAGAGATTAGACAGGAGCTGGATTCCGCCCAAACCAGAATTCGAGATACTTCTTTCATAGCCAGAGGACTGTGAGTCCCTCCTTGATGATTGATGTATGCCACAGTTGTGACATTGTCTGTCTGAAAACAAATGAACGATTCTCTCTTCAGAAGAGGCCAAGACTGAAGAGCTCTGAAAATTGCACGGAGTTCCAAAATATTGATCGGTAATCTCACCTCCTGAGATTCCCAAACTCCTTGTGCTGTCAGAGATCCCCACACAGCTCCCCTAACCTGTGAGACTTGCATCTGTTGAAATTACAGTCCAGGTCGGAAGCACAAAAGAAGCCCCCTGAATTAAACGATGGTGATCTGTCCACCACGTTAGAGAGTGTCGTACAATCGGTTTTAAAGATATTAATTGAGATATCTTTGTGTAGTCCCTGCACCATTGATTCAGCATACAGAGCTGAAGAGGTCGCATGTGAAAACGAGCAAAGGGGATCGCGTCCGATGCAGCAGTCATAAGGGTATAATTTCCATGCATAAGGCTACCGAAGGGAATGATTGTGACTGAAGGTTTCGACAAGCTGAAATCAATTTTAGACGTCTCTTGTCTGTCAAAGACAGAGTCATGGACACTGAATCTATCTGGAAACCGAGAAAGGTTACCCTTGTCTGAGGAATCAATGAACTTTTTAGTGAATTGATCCTCCAACCATGATCTTGAAGAAACAACACAAGTCGATTCGTATGAGATTCTGCTAAATGTAAAGACTGAGCAAGTACCAAGATATCGTCCAAATAAGGAAATACCACAATACCCTGTTCTCTGATTACAGACAGAAGGGCACCGAGAACCTTTGTAAAAATTCTTGGAGCTGTAGCTAGGCCAAACGGCAGAGCCACAAACTGGTAATGCTTGTCCAGAAAAGAGAATCTCAGGAACTGATAATGATCTGGATGAATCGGAATATGCAGATATGCATCCTGTAAATCTATTGTGGACAAATAATGCCCTTGCTGAACAAAAGGCAGGATAGTCCTTACAGTTACCATTTTGAACGTTGGTATCCTTACATAACGATTCAATATTTTTAGATCCAGAACTGGTCTGAAGGAATTCTCCTTCTTTGGTACAATGAAGAGATTTGAAGAAAACCCCATCCCCTGTTCCAGAACTGGAACTGGCATAATTACTCCAGCCAACTCTAGATCTGAAACACAATTCAGAAATGCTTGAGCTTTCACTGGATTTACTGGGACACGGGAAAGAAAAAATCTCTTTGCAGGAGGTCTCATCTTGAAACCAATTCTGTACCCTTCTGAAACAATGTTCTGAATCCAAAGATTGTGAACAGAATTGATCCAAATTTCTTTGAAAAAACGTAACCTGCCCCCTACCAGCTGAGCTGGAATGAGGGCCACACCTTCATGTGGACTTAGAAGCTGGCTTTGCCTTTTCTAGAAGGCTTGGATTTATTCCAGACTGGAGATGGTTTCCAAACTGAAACTGCTCCTGAGGATGAAGGATCAGGCTTTTGTTCTTTGTTGAAACGAAAGGAACGAAAACGATTATTAGCCCTGTTTTTACCCTTAGATTTTTTATCCTGTGGTAAAAAAGTTCCTTTCCCACCAGTAACAGTTGAGATAATAGAATCCAACTGAGAACCAAATAATTTGTTACCCTGGAAAGAAATGGAAAGTAGAGTTGATTTAGAAGCCATATCAGCATTCCAAGTTTTAAGCCATAAAGCTCTTCTAGCTAAAATAGCTAGAGACATAACTCAACTCTGATAATATCAAAAATGGCATCACAGATAAAATTATTAGCATGTTGAAGAAGAAGAATAATATTATGAGAATCATGATCTGTTACTTGTTGCGCTAAAGTTTCCAACCAAAACGTTGAAGCTGCAGCAACATCAGCCAATGATATAGCAGGACTAAGAAGATTACCTGAACACAGATAAGCTTTTCTTAGAAAGGATTCAATTTTCCTATCTAAAGGATCCTTAAACGAAGTACCATCTGACTTAGGAATAGTAGTACGTTTAGCAAGGGTAGAAATAGCCCCATCAACTCTAGGGATTTTGTCCCAAAATTCTAATCTGTCAGACGGCACAGGATATAATTGCTTAAAACGTTTAGAAGGAGTAAATGAATTACCCAATTTATCCCATTCTCTGGAAATTACTTCAGAAATAGCACTAGGAACAGGAAAAACTTCTGGAATAACCACAGGAGATTTAAAGACCTTATCTAAACGTTTAGAATTAGTATCAAGAGGACCAGAATCTTCAATTTCTAAAGCAATTAGTACTTCTTTAAGTAAAGAACGAATAAATTCCATTTTAAATAAATATGAAGATTTATCAGCATCAATCTCTGAAACAGAATCCTCTGAACCAGAAGAGTCATCAGAATCAGAATGATGATGTTCATTTAAAAATTCATCTGTATAAAGAGAAGTTTTAAAAGATTTTTTATTTTTACTAGAAGGAGGAATAACAGACATAGCCTTCTTGATGGATTCAGAAACTAAAATCTCTTATGTTATCAGGAACATTCTGAACATTAGATGTTGATGGAACTGCAACAGGTTATGGTACATTACTAAAGGAAATATTATCTGCATTAACAAGTTTGTCATGACAATTAATACAAACAACAGCTGGAGGAATAGCTACCAAAAGTTTACAGCAGATACACTTAGCTTTGGTAGATCCAGCACCAGACAGCGATTTTCCTGAAGTATCTTCTGACTCAGATGCAACGTGAGACATCTTGCAATATGTAAGAGAAAAAACAACATATAAAGCAAAATTGATCAAATTCCTTAAATGACAGTTTCAGGAATGGGAAAAAATGCCAATGAACAAGCTTCTAGCAACCAGAAGCAAAGAAAAATGAGACTTAAATAATGTGGAGACAAAAGCGACGCCCATATTTTTTAGCGCCAAATAAGACGCCCACATTATTTGGCGCCTAAATGCTTTTTGGCGCCAAAAATGACGCCACATCCGGAACGCCGACATCTTTGGCGCAAAAGAACGTCAAAAATGACGCAACTTCCGGCGACACGTATGACGCCGGAAACAGAAAATATTTTTTGCGCCAAAAAAGTCTGCGCCAAGAATGACGCAATAAAATGAAGCATTTTCAGCCCCCGCGAGCCTAACAGCCCACAGGGAAAAAAAGTCAAATTTTTAAGGTAAGAAAAATAATTGATTCAAATGCATTATCCCAAATATGAAACTGACTGTCTGAAAATAAGGAATGTTGAACATCCTGAGTCAAGGCAAATAAATGTTTGAATACATATATTTAGAACTTTATAAACAAAGTGCCCAACCATAGCTTAGAGTGTCACAGAAAATAAGACTTACTTACCCCAGGACACTCATCTACATGTTTGTAGAAAGCCAAACCAGTACTGAAACGAGAATCAGCAGAGGTAATGGTATATAAATAAGAGTATATCGTCGATCTGAAAAGGGAGGTAAGAGATGAATCTCTACGACCGATAACAGAGAACCTATGAAATAGACCCCGTAGAAGGAGATCACTGCATTCAAAATAGGCAATACTCTCCTCACATCCCTCTGACATTCACTGCACGCTGAGAGGAAAACCGGGCTCCAACCTGCTGCGGAGCGCATATCAACGTAGAATCTAGCACAAACTTACTTCACCACCTCCATAGGAGGCAAAGTTTGTAAAACTGAATTGTGGGTGTGGTGAGGGGTGTATTTATAGGCATTTTGAGGTTTGGGAAACTTTGCCCCTCCTGGTAGGAATGTATATCCCATACGTCACTAGCTCATGGACTCTTGCTAATTACATGAAAGAAAATGTATTTACAATAAAAATTACATTATCCTATATTTGAAGAACATTGGAATGTAAAATATGAATAACTCATCTCACAAGCAATAGGTATTAGGTTTTTTTCCCGCGCTCTCCATTGACTTCTATGCATACATTGAATTGACAGAGTGCTGCATATTGATCCTGCTTGGGAGATTAAAATTTTTCTTGGAACCGACTGAGTTCACCATAAGGGACTCTGAAGGCAGAGTCCACAGGACTTAAATATCAGCAGCAGGACATTCCACTCATGAGGTGGGTGAGTAATTGCACTGTGTTTGTGCTTTGATTGAAGATTTCTATGGGAGCCCACAGTAAAATCCATGTCAGATAATGCTTGAGCGATAAGCTGATGAACCTTAAACAACATACTGAAGTAGTGTAGTTTTTCACTAAGTTCTGCACAATACTATTTTAATGACGTTTAAAGGGATACTGAACCCAAATTTTTTCTTTCATGATTCAGATAGAGCATGCAATTTTAAGCAACGTTCTAATTTACTCCTACCTATTAACAATTTTCTTTCCTAAGATATGGTGAGTCCACAGCTTGAGTAATTACTGACGGGAATATCACACCTAGCCAGCAGGAGGAGGCAAAGAGCACCACAGTTAAACTGTGAAGTATCACTCCCTTAACCACAACCCCCAGTCATTCCCTTTGCCTTCGGTGCATGGAGGAGGTGAAGTTTAGGTGTCTGAAGAAAAATTTTGATTTCATCTACAAGCAAGTTTTGGGGTATAGCCGTATTCCACGTCATTCCTTGCAGTCGGGTAGTGGTGGCTTTAAAGCAGTTAGGAACTTGTAAAGAGGTACTTACTGTGTTTTCCTAACAATTGCTGCCCTAGTTTAGAAAGCCAGAGTTGGCTACTCTGTTCTTTATTTTTCAAATTCTCTGTGAAGAACTGTGTCTTCTCATACCTTGTAACTGTCAACATGCCTTACAGCGGAGCAGGTAAGTGCTTTTTCTTCCAGTTGGGGAGACCATGCACTTAACAAATTAAAAGACACTGCTTTTTTATTGGGACATAGATAATCCTGTTGAATGGGTTACACTGGGACATGAAGCAGGCACTGTAGCATGTGTGAGACTAACATTTAAACTCTTTTAAGGATAAAATGTTTTTATCGGGCTTTATTTTCTGACACATATTTACTTGTTAAAACAATTCAAGTTTAAACTGGAAGTAAGGCTGAATGTTCTATTTCAGCAGCTTATTCATTTCCCCTTTGCTTTAAAATAAAACAATGCAACATTTTAAACTGTCTGGTTTGAGAAAAAATAATGGTTATTTATGGTACTCAGTGTACCAGGAAGCTATTTTTAGTGCCTTTCTGTGTCACAGCAGTAATTTAAACTCTGCAGTTGCGGTCACATAACCGGCTTTACTTCATAATGTTTCTGAGGAAAAAGTTGTTTTTCTCCATTTCTGGGTGATCCGGTCTTAATTGGTAGCGGTAAGGCACCTCAGTAATTGAGGTGTGGGGTTGCCGGAGGGGTATTTTAGAAGTTTATTTGATGTTTATTAAATGTTTTTTCTTAACTTTTCTCACATAATTTTAGCTGGGAATCGATCCTAATTTGGGATAAAATTTAAAGTGTATTTTTTCCATAGCTTATTTTAATTGAATATTAAAATATTTGAAACTTATCTGTACAAGTTTATTTACTGTTTCACAACATGTCTGATATTAAGCAAAAGCCTGCTCTCATGAATTCATGCTTATTACGTTTAGATGCACAAATTGCAGCTCCTATGATATTTTGTTCTTCATGTGTCAAGAAAACCTTGCAAAATAAAGGTACATTTTTTAGCCTAATGTCTCTCAGGATAATGCTGTTAAAATAATACCTCAGCTTTCTCCTGCTATGTCCCAAGACTCAATGGCGTCAAATGCAATGCCCTGCGGTTCCTCTATAACTCCTAGTGGAGTTTATTTAAAATCAGAAATTGCTGCCCAGGTATCTTCAGTGGTAGCTGCCATTCCCAGATTACAGGAAAAATGCAACAGAAAATCTAGAAATTCAGAAAGTAAGGTGCCTGTCCTCAGTTCTGCTTCCCAAGTTGCCCTTTCTCATAAGTCTGATGAGGAAGATACATCAGGACTTTCTGAGGGTGAAATCTCAGATTCAGACAGTATAATTCCTTCTTCTGAGACTGAAGTGGTATCCTTCAGATTTAAGCTTGAACACCTTTGTGTATTGTTAAAGGAGGTTTTAGCTACTTTAGATGACTCCAATACCCCTGTCATTGTCACTCCTAAGAAATATAGTAAACTTAATAGTTTCTTTGATGAACCTTCCACTTCTGAGGTTTTTCCTGTGCCGGACCATGCTAGGGAGATTCTCACAGGAATGGGAGAAACTAGGGATGTCTTTTTTCCCATCTCCCATTTTTAAGAAAATGTTTCCTGTCAAGGACTCTATTAAAGACCCTTGGTATACTGTACCCAAAGTTGAAGGGACCATTTCCACTCTGGCTAAGAGAACCAATATTCTATTGAGGATAGCTGCTCTTTTAAGGATCCGATGGACTAGAAGCTGAAGGCCTTATTTGAAAAATATGAATGTTCATCAAGGTCTCAATGGCAACCTGCAGCGTGTATTTGCCACCATGACTAGTGCGGCATCTTATTGGTTTGACACCTTGTCTGATTCACTTCAAGTATAGGCTTCATTGGATGAAATTCAGGATAGGATTAAAGCTATTAAAGGGACACTGAACCCAAATTTTTCTTTTGTAATTCAGAAAGAGCATGCAATTTTAAGCAACTTTCTAGATTTACTCCTATTATCAATTTTTCTTTCGTTCTCTTGCTATCATTACTTGAAAAAGAAGGCATCTAAGATTTTTTTGGTTTCAGTACTCTGGAACAGCACTTTTTTATTGGTGGATGAATTTATCCACCAATCAGCAAGGGACAACCCAGGTTGTTCACCAAAAATGGGCCGGCATCTAAACTTACATTCTTGCATTTCAAATAAAGATACCAAGAGAATGAACTCAAAACAGTTATTTGTTTTTCAAGAAGAATTGTGAACGTGTTTTCTTTGAAGTGCCAGGAGCCTCCTAAATAGCCCCACCAAGTGTATTGTGTATGCCTTGATTCATGAAGCCACTCAAGCTCTAGTTTCAGAAATACACAGGAAAGGGTTTATGGCTTAGGCTGTCAATAGAAATGCATGATGCAAAACCACCGGCCCTTCATCACAAAAACTGACCAGGTCAATGAAAGGACATTGGTATATTATGTACATATGTGTTTAAAACTGTTATAACCTTAAATGAAGGTAAATATGACAACCTATGCATATTTGATATCAAAACCGATTCTCCCAATGAAACTAAAGGTTCTAGATATGTAAATATAGAAATTGAGTTACCTAGCAGAACTTATAATGGATTGTATAATTTCAGGCAAGAAATTAGTCTATGAAGGGTCATAAAGACAGGGGTTTTTCTTAGCCCGCCCAGGAGGGGGGTGGGTCAGGCAACTTGATCTCTTGAAAATGGCTATATAGAATTTTATGTTTTTACAATAAGAATGTCATTTCTTACAAGGGAGGCTGTGACAACAAAGAGTAAGGACCCAATTGCTTCATGCCATCTCTCTGGTAACAGATTCCAAAGACTAGTACAGTGTAAGGTTTCTAATTTTCTTCTTTTTATTTTGAAAAAACTGCGTGTGCAATTTTATTTGTAACAACTTGATTATTAATAATGCATTGTGCATAATATTTTTGGCATAATAAATAATTCCTTTATTAAGTTTGGCCTTTGTCTAATAATTGAACCACGTTACTGAAAGAGACTGGAATATTAGAACTGTATAATTTAGGTTATTTCTGCTAAATTGTATTTCTAGAGTTTAATGTTGTAAAGTCTGGCTTTTTTCTTAGGATTTTCCCTTTAATAAATTTTAAGTGGTGGCAGTATTGGATCTATAGGAATGATAGTTTATTGTGGGTGTCATTAAAAGGGAGTTTTGGGCATTCTCCTACGTCTAGTACAGACTAGGGAGTGTGGTTAACCCTTGCAGCCCACTAAACTGAATCACAAGCTTGCCTGTGTGGCTAGATTGTGACCTATTGGTGACAGTAAAAGGGGGGCTGAAAACCCTTTCTGTGCCAAATAAGTGACTGGCGCAGGGTTGGATAACCTTGGTTCGTCACAGTGTCCCTTTAAGTTGGCCAATTCCTTTATTGCAGATGCCATTTTACAGGTTGTTAGACTACTTTCCCTGTCCTAGCCCGCAGTGCGTTATGGTTTTAAATCCTGGTGTGTGGACGTTTCTCTAAAGTCAAGCTTCTGGCGATTCCTTGGACTTGGTTTGACAGAAATTATCTCTGATATTATGGGTGGAAAAGGGTCTTTTCTACCTCAAGATAAGAAGAATAGGCCTAAAGGATATCAGAGTAATTTTCGTTCATTTCATAACTTCAGAGGAAAGCCTTCCCCTTCTTCTTTCAAGTCTTCTTGGAAACCCAACCAGTCTTGGAACAAGGGGAAACAATCAAAGAAACCTGCAGCTGATTCCAAATCAGCATGAAGGGTTTGCCCCCCGATCCGGGATCAGGTCAGGTGGAGGGCAGACTTTCTCAGTTCTCTCAAGCCTAGATATGAGATGTCCCAGATCCCTGGACTGTGGACATTGTATCCCAGGGTTACAAATTGGAATTCAAGACTTTTCCTCCCAGAGGCAGATTCCTTCTCTCAAGATTATCTGCAGACCAGATAAAGAGAGAGACATTCTTGAAATGTATACAACAGCTTACCTCCCTGGGAGTGATAGTTCCAGTACCATTGCAGGAACAGGGTCTTTGGTTCTACTCCAACCTATTTGTGGTTCCAAAAAAAGAGGGAACTTTCCGTCCCATTCTAGACTTGAAGTGTCTAAACAAGTTTCTCAAAGTTCCATCCTTCAAGATGGAGACTATCCTCCATTCTTTCTTTAGTACAAAATGTTCAGTTCATGACAACCATAGACCTAAAGGATGCAGATCTTCATGTTCCTATTCACAGGGACCATCACAGATTCCTGATATGTTTTCCACCTTAGTCCTCAAATGGGGGGGTGCCGGAGTTAGATCTGATGACGTCCCATCAGAACGCCAAGATTCCAAGGTATGGTTCAAGGTCAAGAGATACGCAGGCCGTTCTGATAGATGGTCTGGCCATTCCTAGGGTTTTCAGGTTGGCACACCTGTTTCCTCCGTTTGCTCTCCTTCCACGAGTCATTGCTTGTATCAAAGAGGAGAGGGCATCAGTGATACTAATAGCCCCTGCGTGGCCTTGCTGGATATGGTTTGCAGGACCTAGTGGAGATGTCATCTCTCCCATCTTGGAGACTACCTCTGAGGAAGGACCTCCTGATTCAGGATCCCTTCCTTCATCCAAATCTCGTTTCTCTGAACCTGACTGCTTGGAGATTGAATGCTTAATTCTGTCTAAGCTTGGTTTTTCTAAATCGGTCATTGAGACCATGATTTAGGCTTGCAAGACTGTTACTAGAAGGATTTACCATAAGATATGGCATACTACCTTTATTGGTGTTAATTCAAGGGCTACTCTTGGAGTAGAAGAATTAGAATTCCTAGAATTTTATCTTTTATTCAGGAAGGCCCGGAGAAGGGATTGTCAGTCAGTACCCTGAAGGGTCAGATTTCTGCTTTATCAGTTTTACTACATAAACGTTTGGCGGATGTGCCAGATGTGCAATCTTTTTGTCAGGCCTTGGTCAAAATCAGGCCTGTCTTAAGTCTGTTGCTCCTCCTTGGAGCCTTAACCTTGTCTTAAAGTTTTACAGCTGGCTCCGTTTGATAAGTTGTTATCTTGGAAGGTTTAGTTTCTTGTTGCTATCTCTTCTGCTCGAAGAGTCTCGGAACTCTCAGCTCTGCAGTGTGATTCTCCTTATCTTTATTTTTCATGCCGATAAGGCGGTTCTTAGTACTAAGTTAGGTTTCCTTCCTAAGGTTGTTTCTAATAGAAATATCAATCAAGAAATTGAGGCTGTGACAACAAAGAGTAAGGACCCAATTGCTTCATGCCATCTCTCTGGTAACAGATTCCAAAGACTAGTACAGTGTAAGGGTTTCTAATTTCTTCTTTTTATTTTGAAAAAACTGCGTGTGCAATTTTATTTGTAACAACTTGATTATTAATAATGCATTGTGCATAATAATTTTTGGCATAATAAATATTCCTTTATTAAGTTTGGCCTTTGTCTAATAATTGAACCACGTTACTGAAAGAGACTGGAATATTAGAACTGTATAATTTAGGTTATTTTCTGCTAAATTGTATTTCTAGAGTTAATGTGTAAAGTCTGGCTTTTTTCTTAGGATTTTCCCTTTAATAAATTTTAAGTGGTGGCAGTATTGGATCTATAGGAATGATAGTTTATTGTGGGTGTCATTAAAAGGGAGTTTTGGGCATTTCTCCTACGTCTAGTACAGACTAGGGAGTGTGGTTAACCCTTGCACCCACTAAACTGAATCACAAGCTTGCCTGGTGTGGCTAGATTGTGACCTATTGGTGACAGTAAAAGGGGGGCTGAAAACCCTTTCTGTGCCAAATAAGTGACTGGCGCAGGGTTGGATAACCTTGGTTCGTCACAGTGTCCCTTTAAGTTGGCCAATTCCTTTATTGCAGATGCCATTTTACAGGTTGTTAGACTACTTTCCCTGTCCTAGCCCGCAGGGCGTTATGGTTTAAATCCTGGTGTGTGGACGTTTCCTCTAAAGTCAAGCTTCTGGCGATTCCTTGGACTTGGTTTGACAGAAATTATCTCTGATATTATGGGTGGAAAAGGGTCTTTTCTACCTCAAGATAAGAAGAATAGGCCCTAAAGGATATCAGAGTAATTTTCGTTCCTTTCATAACTTCAGAGGAAAGCCTTCCCCTTCTTCTTTCAAGTCTTCTTGGAAACCCAACCAGTCTTGGAACAAGGGGAAACAATCAAAGAAACCTGCAGCTGATTCCAAATCAGCATGAAGGGTTTGCCCCCGATCCGGGATCAGGTCAGGTGGAGGGCAGACTTTCTCAGTTCTCTCAAGCCTAGATATGAGATGTCCCAGATCCCTGGACTGTGGACATTGTATCCCAGGGTTACAAATTGGAATTCAAGACTTTTCCTCCCAGAGGCAGATTCCTTCTCTCAAGATTATCTGCAGACCAGATAAAGAGAGAGACATTCTTGAAATGTATACAACAGCTTACCTCCCTGGGAGTGATAGTTTCCAGTACCATTGCAGGAACAGGGTCTTTGGTTCTACTCCAACCTATTTGTGGTTCCAAAAAAAGAGGGAACTTTCCGTCCCATTCTAGACTTGAAGTGTCTAAACAAGTTTCTCAAAGTTCCATCCTTCAAGATGGAGACTATCCTCCATTCTTTCTTTAGTACAAAAATGTTCAGTTCATGACAACCATAGACCTAAAGGATGCAGATCTTCATGTTCCTATTCACAGGGACCATCACAGATTCCTGATATGTTTTCCACCTTAGTCCTCAAATGGGGGGTGCCGGAGTTAGATCTGATGACGTCCCATCAGAACGCCAAGATTCCAAGGTATGGTTCAAGGTCAAGAGATACGCAGGGCCGTTCTGATAGATGGTCTGGCCATTCCTAGGGTTTTCAGGTTGGCACACCTGTTTCCTCCGTTTGCTCTCCTTCCACGAGTCATTGCTTGTATCAAAGAGGAGAGGGCATCAGTGATACTAATAGCCCCTGCGTGGCCTTGCTGGATATGGTTTGCAGACCTAGTGGAGATGTCATCTCTCCCATCTTGGAGACTACCTCTGAGGAAGGACCTCCTGATTCAGGATCCCTTCCTTCATCCAAATCTCGTTTCTCTGAACCTGACTGCTTGGAGATTGAATGCTTAATTCTGTCTAAGCTTGGTTTTTCTAAATCGGTCATTGAGACCATGATTTAGGCTTGCAAGACTGTTACTAGAAGGATTTACCATAAGATATGGCATACTACCTTTATTGGTGTTAATTCAAGGGCTACTCTTGGAGTAGAAGAATTAGAATTCCTAGAATTTTATCTTTTATTCAGGAAGGCCCGGAGAAGGGATTGTCAGTCAGTACCCTGAAGGGTCAGATTTCTGCTTTATCAGTTTTACTACATAAACGTTTGGCGGATGTGCCAGATGTGCAATCTTTTTGTCAGGCCTTGGTCAAAATCAGGCCTGTCTTTAAGTCTGTTGCTCCTCCTTGGAGCCTTAACCTTGTTCTTAAAGTTTTACAGCTGGCTCCGTTTGATAAGTTGTTATCTTGGAAGGTTTAGTTTCTTGTTGCTATCTCTTCTGCTCGAAGAGTCTCGGAACTCTCAGCTCTGCAGTGTGATTCCCCTTATCTTATTTTTCATGCCGATAAGGCGGTTCTTAGTACTAAGTTAGGTTTCCTTCCTAAGGTTGTTTCTAATAGAAATATCAATCAAGAAATTGTTGTTCCATCTCTGTGTCCTAATCCTTCTTCTTCCAAAGAACATTTGTTACACAATTTGGATGCTGTACGTGCTCTTAAATTCTACTTACAGGTGACTAAGGATTTTCACAAGTCCTCTGCCCTCTTTGTCTGTTTCTCTGGGAAATGTAAAGGTCAGAAAGCTACTGCTACTACTCTTTCTTTTTGGTTACGAAGTATAATTCACTTGGCTTATGAGACTGCTGGACAGCAGCCTCATGAGAAAATTACGGCTCATTTCACAAGAGCTGTTTCTGCCTCTTGGGCTTTCAAAATTGAAGCTTCTTGGAACAAATTTGCAAGGCTGCAACTTGGTCTTCTCTGCATACTTTTTCCAAATTTTACTAATTTTATACTTTTGCCTCGGCTGAGACTTCTTTTTGGAAAAAAGGTTCTTCAAGCAGTGGTGCCTTCTGTTTAGGACTGCTCTCTTGTCCCTCCATATTGATCTGTATCCTCTAGCTTGGGTATTGGTTCCCAACAGTAATTACTCAAGCCGTGGACTCACCATATCTTAGGAAAGAAAAACAAAATTTATGCTTACCTGATAAATTGATTTATTTCCAGATATGGTGAGTCCACGGCCCCACCCTTTTTTTTAAGACAGTTGTTTTTTTTACTATAACCTCAGGCACCTCTATACCTTGTCTTACTCCTTTTTCTCCATTTCCCTTCGGTCGAGGGACTGGGGCTTGTGGGTAAGGGATTAATACTTGGCAGTTTAACTGTGGTGCTCTTTGCCTCCTCCTGCTGGCCAGGAGTGATATTTCCTACAGTAATTGCTCAAGCCGTGGACTCACCATATCCAGAAATAAATAAATGTATCAGGTAAGCATAAATTTAGTTTTTTTCTTCTTTCACTTGCTATCTTTATATAAAAAAGCAGAAATGTAAGCTTACGAGCCGGCCCATTTTTGGTTCAGCACCGTGGATAGCACTTGCTGATTGGTGGCTACATTTAGCCACCAATCAGCAAGCACTACCCAGGTGCTGAAACAAAGATGGGCCGGGTCGTAAGCTTACATTCCTGCTTTTTTAAATTAAAATACCAAGAGAACGAAGAAAATTGATAATAGGAGTAAATTAGAAAGTTGCTTAAAATTGCATGCTCTATCTGAATCATGAAAGAAAAAATTTGGGTTCAGTATCCCTTTAAGCATAAACACTATATACATTCATACTTACACGCACACACGCACACACACACACACACACACACACATATATATATATATATATATATATATATATACACACACGAGCATGCACACATACATACACCTCTGACCCCTTCCCAGTCCTTGTCATATACCATATCCCTTTAATTCTGCCACAAAACTGGTTTTTTTTTAATTAATCATTTTTTGCTTCCTGTTAAGTCTAAACACAACTTAAATAATTTATTTCCATATGATTTTTGTGTATTTTGTTATGCAGAATAGCAAGTGATAATGGTTTACTTCAGGTTTTAAAAAACACAAAATTTCAAAGTGATATTTTGGCTATTTTTTGAGTGTGACACAACTTATTACTTGTAATATAAGAGCAATAAGCCAGCTAATAGCGTGCTCTGCTCTATCCATTTAAAGTATAGAGCTCTAAAACATTTTGGCTGCATTAAGATGGTTTGGTTAACATTTTTAAACATCCACTTGTTGTAATACCATATTGTGCGCTATTCTTACATATGGCTGATCTCAAGATAGCCATTAGGTTCTTTCTATAGGAAATTCTAAAGTATAGAAAGGGTCCTTGGCCATAATACTTAAGCATTAACAGATAACAGGAATTTCCCTGAACTGTAATAGATTCTTGATCTGGTAACAGGACGGAGTAGACAGAAGCTGAGCATAGACAAACAAATAAAAAGATTAGAAACAGAGAGGGAGAGAGAGAGAGAAAGAAACATATCACACACAATCGGGATTTGTTTTACAGAAACTGAGGATATCTGTGCACAATATGTGACATAAATAGATCTTATAACAGTTCAATTGTGAGACTGCTAACTGTGGCTACCCCTATGCTGTCTCTATGGGGACATAGCCAAGGAATTAACACTCTGCATGCCCAGGCCATCAGGGTGCTAAAAAGATTTCTCCTGGGGGGGGGGGGGGGGCGGAGCCAACAGCCGGGGAGAGCAGTCGCATATGCCCTGTGCTCTAACTATGGACTACATATAAAATGCCAAAAAAGCCAAACTACCTTATTTATTTAATAGATACCCTCTCTATTCACGAACAGAGAGGAGGGGGTAAAAACTTTGATTTACTTTTTAGGACCAAATACCCCCTATATTCTTCATATGAGGGAGATGATCTCTGGGGCCTAGGCGATACCCACGCGGACAGCTGCTGGTGGCTAGCCAAGTTCTTGCTACGTGGTCTGTACTTTACAGTTAAGCTGGGGTTCTATTGAGCTTTTGCAGCTTCAGGTGACTGAGAAGTCTAAAACCCATATACCACCGATCACTACTGCACCTCTATCAGCCTTAACTAAGCTGACGCTGCAACATGGAGGACTCTCACAATACCGCATGCCCAACAAGCACTTGGAAGCTAATCACGTCCCTTTTGACAGATATGTCTACTCGCCTAGATCATCATCATGCGAGCTGTATAGCTATCCTGCGGACTGCAGTCAGCTCATTCACCACTCCGCCCACTGAAGCCTACATCGCTAACAGCCCATCAGGCACTCTTTGGCCCAGGCAAACACAACAGAGAGAACGTGGGTGCACTGAGGCCTCGAGGAGGAGTTTATGGCCAGGAGTTGGAGCGCATCCTACTACACACGCAGTGAACACCCTGGCAGAGCCACAGAAGTTTCAGAAAACTGCAGGGATGCAGACATCATTGAAGGCGGCTGGTGCATATGGGAGAACATTACTGATTAGCAACGTACATACTTCTCCTGCTTTGAAACTGAGAGGCTGCAGAAATGATATCCTTGAGATGGCACGATCGAGAATGAGGCAAAGAACTGAAATACTGATCTACAAAGTGCTTGCTAGACGGCTCGGGAGCCCTTTTGACCCTGGTGGTTAGTTTTGCCTCTGCTCTCCCTGCTTGCCTGCATGGAACATACAAGGGACGCTAGCATAGTGGTACATGGCTGGTGTCTCGTATGATAGACTAGACTGAAATATGGTATTATGGCAACCAGAATAGATCTTAATAAGTCTGTGTTAAGTTTGTTATATACAGTTTTATACTACTGTGGTTATTAATTAATTTAAAATATATTTCTAATTTAGTAAACCACTAAACCAATACAGGTAAGTTGTGAAATAAACTCTATGAGAGGGTATCCATTGTTTCCAAACAGTTTATTTGGAATCAATATATGTTAATAATAAGAGAAATATTTACAAGTATATATACACAGCTATTTTACAGCAAAACAGTCCACATATTTAATACAGGGCAACTTTACTACAATAACTCCAGTTTGTCCAACACTACTAAAATAATCATAGGAATATACTTAGCCGCATTCTTCAGTGTGTCCACCATCAGCCATCTTTTTAGCATGCACAAGATAAGAAGAAAAAGAAAAAGAGATAGAGAGTGTTCCAGTTCTTTATACCCCAATTCAATAGGTAGGGGTTTATCAAATGCCAGTCAAAGGCTATTGGGAGTTTCTTTAGTTCAGAGAGAAAGGTGTACCTGGGGGAAGGGATTTTAATAACAGCTAGGTGAATATTCCATTGATAAAATGTCACCTCAACTACATGCTATGTTACATGCTATTATATATTGCTTGTCTATATACACTGTCACTGCAGGGTTTTAAAATTGCGCATCATACACGCCCAGTATAAATCAGAGTTCATTTTTTTGTCAGCGTGTACAGCATAACACTCCTGTTGTATCTTATACCTAAATTAATACAGTCAGTTTATTAACATAAGTTAGATTAGCTATATAAACTGTTGTCTTACAGTTATTTGTCAAACACCAATGCACTCTATTTCATTTGGATCTCTGTTGACTATGCGCAGCACTGCTGCATTTGGCATAACACTCCTGTTGTATCTTATACCTAAATTAATACAGTCAGTTTATTAATATAAGTTAGATTAGCTATATAAACTGTTGTCTTACAGTTATTTGTCAAACACCAATGCACTCTATTTCATTTGGATCTCTGTTGACTATGCGCAGCACTGCTGCATTTGGCAGCCAGGCAGCGGGCCTGCCTCAGGCACACAGTTTGGGTAGGGATGTCATATAGTGAAGTTCTATAATGTGGTGTCCCATGTCCATTTTCATGGTGTTATTCGAGTAGGTAATCATATAGTATGTGCAGCCAATCCATGAACAGGTTACTACATGTCCTTTCTACTACAGCCGGAGAGAGTTCTATCTAATATTGTATCAAATTGAGCTTTATTTTCTCCTTTTGTATATATACTAAGACATGGATCCTCTTTTTCCCCTAGCCAGCAGGGGAGGGAGGGGTGTTGCTGTAGACAGGGGTAATAGATGCTAGTTTTAACTGATTGCCAGTCTGATGTTATATAAACAATTCTCATTGCACTGTGGTTATACCTACAGAGAGGATTTGGATGACTGTACAGTATACAAGTCTTCATGCAGTTATGATTTGGAACTTACACATTTGTAACTGTAGTACATACAGTATATCGCATGAGATAACCCTAATATGTTAGAGTTTTCAGTGAGTAGGAGTGTTGTGCTATTCTGTATCATTTGCATGTAGGTACATATCCTGGGTAAGTGGCAATAATTATAGTCATCTGTTCTAGGTGCATGTCCTCACCTTTCGCGCATAATATGCTGTTACCCATTTCGGCTATTTGGCCTCATTCGGGCATAAAGCCACGCTACTACCAGAAGTAGAGAGACCCTCCTGATACCTAGTGACTTTGGGCACACTGTTTAATTAGACTAGGTTTTGCTCTTCACCAGCTTTGAAATGCTGACTTATTCTACTTCAGTTATATGTTCATATACTATTGTAGTTGCTCTTATCACTGTAAATACTGGTACGCAATCTTTTCCTCACTATGTTATATATATGTATTTATTGAAATAGCGCTGTTTACTGCCAAATGTATGTACAGCACCACATTTATGGTATGATTATAAATCCTGTAATTCTGATGTGACAGGGCGTAGATGATATAGCCATTCAGGAATGCTTACTACCCTTTACATATATTACTTAGCTCCCTAACATATTGCTGACATGCAAGCAAGATAGGATACAATAGGGTCACTTAGACGTAACTGAGGTCACGCCGTTAGGAGAGTAAACATAGGATCCATCTAGGAGATATAGCAGCCGCTTAGTACTCTTTTAACAGACAAAGCTCTATAGCATATTATGGCATATGCAGGTAGTATTCCTTCTGTCAGATGCTCATATGTTGAAAGCTAGTTTTATATATATAGGTAATACTCATTACTTAATACTAATTGCTTATGTTATTCATGTATATATTTATGTATATATAGACATATTTGTCTGAATTAAGCCAGCCCATTTATTTTAGTCTTAACACCACCCAGTTCCACTAAGATTACTCCTCCCATCCCGGGTAAACTCTTTTACTTCAATTGACAACCTCCCCCCATATCCCATCTTATATCATATCATCTCACCCTATACTGTCATATATTGCATGTTGTCCGCCTA
The DNA here is from genome assembly GCF_027579735.1 of Bombina bombina. Classification (NCBI taxonomy): domain Eukaryota; kingdom Metazoa; phylum Chordata; class Amphibia; order Anura; family Bombinatoridae; genus Bombina; species Bombina bombina. The sequence continues at coordinate 1,002,926,472 of NC_069499.1, forward strand.
TGGTCCATATGTGACAATTTCATTTCAAGCGGTACTTACCCGCTGAAAAATTAACCTTAAAGTGTCATTAGGCCCAGTAGGGTCTTCGATAAGACTACCATATTCCAGCGTTTATTTTACCTATATTAAAGGGTCTATGAGTGGCCAGATAACTAGTCATTTATAGAAACTACTGTATATATAAAATGGAGGTTTCAGTTAATGTTGTGATACTTCTTATGTCGGTCAATCTTTTCTTTTAAAAATTGCATTGTATTGTGCCCTATGACAGGCTGTTGTTACTTACAATTTGCACCATTCATTGTATGTTTTACTTAATTTTTTTCTTGCAAAACCTCAATAAAAGATTATTAAAAAAAAAAAAAAAGATTTCTCCTGGTGATAAAGATTTCTTATTCCCCAGCATTTACTCCTCTCCCTCCCTTTGTAGCTTAGCTTTTAATGTGCAGTCATAGAAATGCCAGAAATGGTTTTAATTAACAGCTAATCTCTCCAGAGGGTAAATTTCCCCTCTCTATCCCTTTGCTAATGAGCTACTTAAATCGTTTGAGAGTATCAAATTCAGTTAACTCAATACTTTCTGTGAGACTTCAAGCTTCTGAAATAGTTTTTTTTATCTCCACTTAGAGAATTATGAAGAAAGGCTTCAGACAGGGAAATGTTCAAAGTACAGTACAATCATAGTGCACCAATAAAAATGACCATAGCTGATGGAGGCAATGCGACTGAACATTGTACAGATGAAAGAACAGGTATAGTAGAACAAGAGGTCATGCATGAAGCTAAAACTAATGTATTGTAGAGTCACAGGGGCCGATTTATAATTGGTCTGTTCAACATTATCCGCTCAGCGGATCATGTCCGACAGACATTGATGAATGCCGACAGCATATGCTGTCGGCATTTATCATTGCACAAGCAGTTCTTGTGAACTGCTTGTGCAATGCCGCCCTCTGCAGATTCGCGGCCAATCTACCACTAGCAGGGGGTGTCAATCAGCCCGATCGTATAGGATCGGGCAGATTGATGTCTGCAGCCTCAGAGCAGGAGGACCAGTTACGGATTTTCATGGATACAAACTGACAATGGCACTATATAGGCAAGCTCGTCTGTACCTTCATTTATAGTTTTCAGAGTATGTAACTCAAATGTAAATTGTTTAATAGAGGAGTGGTGCTAGCATCATATATTAACATGCAAAAAAAAGTTTTAGGAAAAAGATTCCAAAAAAAGAAAAAGAAAATGCTCTATCTGCACTCTGTGCCCAGACTAGTTTAGAGGCAGAATAAAATAAAATATAACCTTTATTATTTATTATATTAAAAGATGGGTAAAGAAAAAAGTTAAAATCTAATATCACAAGCAATTATTGCTAGTATTAAAGTATTAAGCATTTCCCTGGATTAATGACTATCAGGCCTTACATCATATTCATATTACATCAGGAAACACATCAGTAGTTTATTAATAATGTTATCACTGTGTGTTAGACATTGTGTAACTGGTGCATTCAAATATAGCTATAAGCAAATAGTCAAATGTGTTAATATGGTCTCACACGTATACTGGTACATGATATCATGTGCATGTCATGACTTTATTTTTAGTACCTATAATGTGTAATTGAACCACATAACATCCAAAATGCTGTGTTAAGTTGCAATAATCACGTTAGCAACAAAGTAGTTGTTTGTCCACGTTTGCAACTGTAACTATATCAGCTGAGATTATGCAGTAAGTTATGCGTTGCACACATTCATTAATTATTGATACTCAGTGCTGTATCCTTCGACTAATCCTTTTGAGATCCCCCTGGTATAGTTTTGGGTATTGTCTTATGGTATGTTACTCTTCAGATCGTTACTAGAAGCTTATCTAATAATGAGTTGGCCTATCCAATATTGCTTTGTACTTAAAATAAATTAGGTTGGTGTTAATTCACATATCCTTTCCGTATTTGATCATCTTGTATAAAGGATCAGATCCACTGGTTAGTGGTATAAAACAGTGTGACTCAAACACTTAGACCTATCGTGGTTTGGTATTGTTTGGCAGAATTATGCGCTGCAATTATATAAATGATATGCGCTTCCGTTAGTAACTATTTGTTTAGTATATGATTGCCACCACAATAATAATCAACCACAATCGTGCGCTACAATTATAGCAGTTATTATGTGCGTTTCTGCTAGTAAATATTCGGTTAGCATGTAATTACCACCACAACAGTGATCATAAGCTCAAGTAACGTCTGCAACCAGCCTGAGTTAAATTAACGTATAGTGACTATTATTGTCCTACTGACAGACGCTGAGACTACTCAGAAATAGTGAGCTAGTTAACAAATGTCTTATTTTACCCCATTGAAATGATAACATTAAAGCAACAATGCTCGGATAGCTGTTAAAATTTACACAAAAAGGGACCCCATCGTCCCACACAACCCCCCGATGCTTAGGACTGCTGCTTCATAACTGCTGTTTCCGGCGAGCCTGAAGGTTTGCGCGGTAACAGGGGCATCAAGATCCATTCGCCGCTTGATAATTCGGCCCCATAGAGTCTGGTTTACACTCACAACCTGGAGGATTATATTCCACAAATAATTTATCTACAGAAATCTCCCCAGCCTTTAATGGAGAATTTTGTAGGAAATAGATTATACATATTTTAAATGGAATATCATTTATCACAATGTGTAAAAGCCTTTCTAGGCACTTGTCTTTATTTGGGGGTTGGTCCCTTTATATTATGTTACTAGTTCTTTGCCTGCATGCTATGGTCTTAGATCAGCATTTAGATTTGCTATGGGATTGATTTGCCAGTGATAAGATTTTGATGTCAAAATGATCACTATCAGCAATCTTTATAGTTTATTGGCAGCACTTTTTTTGTTATCGTTTCAGTGAAAAAGTCCTGTTTTTCTGATCACAATCCAAATTCCTGATTCTTAAAGGGATATAAAACCCAATTTTTTTCTTTCATGAATTAGAAAGAGCATGCAATTTTAACAAATTTCCAATTTACTTCTATCTAATTAGCTTAATTCTCTTAATATCCTTTGTTGAAAAGCATATCTAAATAGACTCAGTAGCTGCTGATTGGTGGATGCACATAGATGCCTCGTGTTATTGACTCACCCATGTGCATTGCTATTTCTTCAACAAAGGATACTTAAAAAAATAGCACATTTGATAATAGAAGTAAATTGGAATGTTGTTTAAAATGAATTCTCTATCTGAATCATGGAAAAACTATTTTGGGTTTCATGTCCCTTTAAGAACACATTTATGGGTCATTCACTTATTGAATTAAACAGCTTAAAGGGCTTGTTAGACCCCAGATACCACTTTTTAACTTTTTACTGAGCACCACAATTCAGGGGTATTAAAAGCAAAAACATTTTGAGACTGTGATCACTGGGAAAAAAAACACACTGAAAATGTCAGCCATTTCCAAGCAGAGGGGTTAAACACATAGACAACATCTCACTTGTGAATCTCATGCATCACAACCTCTAAGAAGTAAATAGACAGTGATTATCGGCTATATTCGTCTGCCATTTATGATGGGTTCACTGACTTTGTTCTTCTGAGGAGCTGCAATACTTGTGACTCCTGATCAGTGATACTAATAGATGACGTGCAATTAACTTGTGCTGTAAAATCTTAGAGATATGTGTGTATACCTCTCTACAGAATCTTAGCCCAGGCATTATCAGTATAGTCAGTATAGCCTAGCATATTATCAGTATAGCCTAGCATATTATCAGTATAGCCCAACATATTATCAGTATAGCCTAGCATATTATAGTATAGCCCAACATATTATCAGTATAGCCCAGCATATTATCAGTATAGCCCAGCATATTATCAGTATAGCCTAGCATATTATCAGTATAGCCTAGCATATTATCAGTATAGCCCAGCATATTATCAGTATAGCCTAGCATATTATCAGTATAGCCTAGCATATTATCAGTATAGCCTAGCATATTATCAGTATAGCCCAGCATATTATCAGTATAGCCCAGCATATTATCAGTATAGCCCAGCATATTATCAGTATAGCCTAGCATATTATCAGTATAGCCCAGCATATTATCAGTATAGCCCAGCATATTATCAGTATAGCCCAGCATATTATCAGTATAGCCCAGCATATTATCAGTATAGCCCAGCATATTACCAGTATAGCCTAGCATATTATCAGTATAGCCCAGCATATTATCAGTATAGCCCAGCATATTATCAGTATAATCCAGCATATTATCAGTATAGCCTAGCATATTATCAGTATAGCCCAGCATATTATCAGTATAGCCCAGCATATTATCAGTATAGCCCAGCATATTATCAGTATACCCCAGCATATTATCAGTATAGCCTAGCATATTATCAGTATATCCTAGCATATTATCAGTATAGCCTAGCATATTATCAGTAATGCCTAGCATATTATCAGTATAGCCTAGCATATTATCAGTATAGCCTAGCATATTATCAGTATAGCCCAGCATATTATCAGTATAGCCCAGCATATTATCAGTATAGCCTAGCATATTATCAGTAAAGCCTAGCATATTATCAGTATAGCCCAACATATTATCAGTATAGCCCAGCATATTATTATCAGTATAGCCCAGCATATTATCAGTATAGCCTAGCATATTATCAGTATAGCCTAGCATTATCAGTATAGCCCAGCATATTATCAGTATAGCCTAGCATATTATCAGTATAGCCCAGCATATTATCAGTATAGCCTAGCATATTATCAGTATAGCCTAGCATATTATCAGTATAGTCCAGTATATTATCAGTATAGCTTAGCATATTATCAGTATTGCCTAGCATATTATCAGTATAGCCCAGCATATTATCAGTATAGCCCAGCATATTATCAGTATAGCCTAGCATATTATCAGTATAGCCTAGCATATTATCAGTATATCCCAGCATATTATCAGTTTAGCCTAGCATATTATCAGTATAGCCTAGCATATTATCAGTATAGCCTAGCATATTATCAGTATAGCCTAGCATATTATCAGTATAGCCTAGCATATTATCAGTATAGCCCAGCATATTATCAGTATAGCCCAGCATATTATCAGTATAGCCTAGCATATTATAAGTATAGCCTAGCATATTATCAGTATAGCCTAGCATATTATTATCAGTATAGCCCAGCATATTATCAGTATAGCCTAGCATATTATCAGTATAGCCTAGCATTATCAGTATAGCCCAGCATACTATCAGTATAGCCTAGCATATTATCAGTATAGTCCAGTATATTATCAGTATAGCCCAGTATATTATCAGTATAGCCTAGCATATTATCAGTATAGCCTAGCATATTATCAGTATAGCCCAGCATATTATCAGTATAGTCCAGTATATTATCAGTATAGCCTAGCATATTATCAGTATAGCCTAGCATATTATCAGTATAGCCCAGCATATTATCAGTATAGCCCAGCATATTATCAGTATAGCCTAGCATATTATCAGTATAGCCCAGCATATTATCAGTATAGCCTAGCATATTATCAGTATAGCCTAGCATATTATCAGTATATCCCAGCATATTATCAGTTTAGCCTAGCATATTATCAGTATAGCCTAGCATATTATCAGTATAGCCTAGCATTTTATTAGTATAGTCCAGCATATTATCAGTATAGCTTAGCATATTATCAGTATAGCCTAGCATATTATCACTATAGCCTAGCATATTATCACTATAGCCTAGCATATTATCAGTATAGTCCAGCATATTATCAGTATAGCTTAGCATATTATCAGTATAGCCTAGCATATTATCACTATAGCCTAGCATATTATCAGTATAGCCTAGCATATTATCAGTATAGTCCAGCATATTATCAGTATAGCCTAGCATATTATCAGTATAGTCCAGCATATTATCAGTATAGCTTAGCATATTATCAGTATAGCCTAGCATATTATCAATAAAGCCTAGCATATTATCAGTATAGCCCAACATATTATCAGTATAGCCTAGCATATTATCAGTATAGCCCAGCATATTATCAGTATAGCCTAGCATATTATCAGTATAGCCTAGCATATTATCAGTAAAGCCTAGCATATTATCAGTATAGCCCAACATATTATCAGTATAGCCTAGCATATTATTATCAGTATAGCCCAGCATATTATCAGTATAGCCTAGCATATTATCAGTATAGCCTAGCATTATCAGTATAGCCCAGCATATTATCAGTATAGCCTAGCATATTATCAGTATAGCCTAGCTTATTATCAGTATAGCCCAGCATATTATCAGTATAGCCTAGCATATTATCAGTATAGCCTAGCATATTATCAGTATAGCCTAGCATATTATCAGTATAGTCCAGCATATTATCAGTATAGCTTAGCATATTATCAGTATAGCCTAGCATATTATCACTATAGCCTAGCATATTATCAGTATAGTCCAGCATATTATCAGTATAGCTTAGCATATTATCAGTATAGCCTAGCATATTATCAATAAAGCCTAGCATATTATCAGTATAGCCCAACATATTATCAGTATAGCCTAGCATATTATCAGTATAGCCCAGCATATTATCAGTATAGCCTAGCATATTATCAGTATAGCCTAGCATATTATCAGTAAAGCCTAGCATATTATCAGTATAGCCCAACATATTATCAGTATAGCCTAGCATATTATTATCAGTATAGCCCAGCATATTATCAGTATAGCCTAGCATATTATCAGTATAGCCTAGCATTATCAGTATAGCCCAGCATATTATCAGTATAGCCTAGCATATTATCAGTATAGCCTAGCTTATTATCAGTATAGCCCAGCATATTATCAGTATAGCCTAGCATATTATCAGTATAGCCTAGCATATTATCAGTATAGCCTAGCATATTATCAGTATAGTCCAGCATATTATCAGTATAGCTTAGCATATTATCAGTATAGCCTAGCATATTATCACTATAGCCTAGCATATTATCAGTATAGTCCAGCATGTTATCAGTATAGCTTAGCATTTATCAGTATAGCCTAGCATATTATCAGTATAGCCTAGCATATTATCAGTATAGTCCAGCATATTATCAGTATAGTCCAGCATATTATCAGTATAGCCTAGCATATTATCAGTATAGTCCAGCATATTATCAGTATAGCTTAGCATATTATCAGTATAGCCTAGCATATTATCAGTATAGCCTCGCATATTATCAGTATAGTCCAGTATATTATCAGTATAGCCTAGCATATTATCAGTATAGTCCAGTATATTATCAGTATAGCCTAGCATATTATCAGTATAGCCCAGTATATTATCAGTATAGTCCAGCATATTATCAGTATAGCCCAGTATATTATCAGTATAGCCTAGCATGCTTATTTGTTCTATTATTGATTTATCTTGTTATTAGTGTTTCCTATTCATTTTTAACATTAATTGATTGAGCCGGCATTGTATGTATCTGTTTGGTGACGTTACTTTGTTATATCATGCAATATGGCACTGGGTAACACACACAAAACCAATGTTCCATTTGAAAACTTTTTGGGGTGCTCGTTAATTACGGGAAATTAGAAAAGTATTCTTTAGGGTTTGTCAAGTTCTTTTAGCTGTGGAATTTGATAGGTGAATATTTGCACTCTAAATGTATTGTTCATTATCCAGAATTTTGATTGTGATCAGTAAAACAGGACTGGCATATGTTAAACACAGAACCACATTTTCACCAAAGTAATAAATAAAAAACTGCTTCTGATAAACAATGAGAATGTCGGCTTGTGATGATAGTGACATAAAAAAGGCTCTTCTTCAGCCATTAACTGCTCATAATTACCAAAAGATAGATAGTTATTAACCCTTTAGTTAGCTAGTGTTTGTAATATACAATATACATGTGCTAAAGCCTATAATTACATTAGCATTTCCCTTTAACCCCCCCCCCCCCCACAAATGCCAGAGCATGCTTGGCATAAAGATATAATCTAGATTCCAGTCTCTCATAAGACCAATATGTACTAATGTGGATAACATTTTGTTTCTGCAATGGATTTTCTTGCTAAATATAATGGGGGAAAAACAGATGTTTTATGGGACCAGTGGAGCACTCTAACGTGGTTATATAGCAGTGGTATTAGCGTATGCCAAATAAAGCAGGCGGGCGTCGGTTCCTTGACACTAGCAGTGGCATATTTGAGGGGTAAGACTCTCTTGGGAACAAAGTAGATTAATGGCAGCAACATTTGTAAGAAGTCATGTCCTTCTACGATTTAAGTATATAAATGATAGTGCTATGTTTAAAAATGCAGCTCATTCTGAGGAGAAGCTGCCACATTAGCTGATGCTGCCAAAGGTCTCAGAGATTCCTATTAAATAAATACCTGTAATGAAGACAGAAGAAAAAGATTATGACAAATGTAATAGACTTTAAATGAGGTTTACTTTGTATAGAGGTTACTTCCTGGAAGCCAAGATCAACGTGCAATTTTCATTACTGCCGTCCTGAGAGCTGAGCTGCATTATCCCCCCTAATTGGAGGGTATCGGCTGAGAACTGTACAGGCACTGGCTTGAGAAATTTCATTACTAAACACTGAGTGGCTACAGCTGGCCAGGCACTAAATTAATGTTATTGATGTGGGCTATTAGCTTAACCCGTTATTGAACCTGCTTACAGTACTTACTGTGGAGCTGAGGAAAAGATTTTGGAATACGATCACGCTTACAATAAAAATGATGTGTAAAAGGGCACTAAAGCCAATAGCAAAATATTTTGAAATATATATTATGAATCTGTAAAGGGACATTCTAGCGTAAAATCAAAATGCTTTATTTTATTGCAGTGCTTTATTTTTAAACAAACGCCATGTTTACTACGTGTTTATTACTTTAATAATGATTAAACAGGTAGTCAAAGTGACACTCCAAGAAAATGACCATTCTGCATCAGGTGAGTATATGGCCAGTTATTTAACACATATTCATGGGTATTTTGCTCATCAGCGGCATCTTCATACACAGTGGCACAAGAGCACAACTCTGACGATGGGCTAGATTACAAGTGGAGAAAAAAAATATAGCGCTATTGTGTGTTAACACCACTCAAGTTAGATTAATAGCACTCTTATTTTTGTGCTCATAATACAAGTTGAAATGAATTTTTTAGTGACCGAGAGAAAGTCTTTCCTATGAGCTAACATCTGGATCCCTCACATAACAGACTTCTGTAGGGACGCAAATAGAAAACGGATGGAGTAGACCTACGATAGGAATGCCACTAAGGCTGGGGCTCCTATACTCGACAGGGGGCTTGTAGGAATAGTAGGGAGGGGGGTTAGCTGCAGGAGGCAGAGGGGCAGGAAAAGGGGGGAGGGCATTGAAGGAGGAAGAGATAAGGGGGGAAGGTGTTCAGGAAAAGGGGGCAGGGCTGAGGCTCAGGTAATATAAGATAGTGAAACAGGAAGTGAAGCACACTAAATTGTTTCTTGTATTTACAGGAGGACATTTGAAGAATCACAGCGTTGTCGGCTTGAAATAGAAAGATCCCAAAGAAGTTTCTGAATGGGGATGACACCATCTGGAAGACAAGAACTGTCCAAGCACAAAGGAAGCTGAAAAGGCTGGAGAAGGAGAGAAAAAAGGAAGCGAGATTGGGGGCAGGAGAGAATGGAGCGGTACCTATAACTGGGCATGTTGATCAGGTGATGCTGGCCGTGGGGAGCAAGATCCCAAAGGTAAGTTCGAGGGTGAGCGTAATGGAGGAGGACATGGAGCTGGGCAAGGTATGCCGTTACGGCGACTTAGATGGCGCCCCCCTGCTGTTTTCAGACTCTGACAATAGTTGCGGCATCCCCGCGTTATTTAGGGTCGATAAGGGCCCGTGTTCCCGGGCTATTCCCCCGGGTCAAGTTGCGCCAGCTGGCTCCCCACTTAATAATAGTAATGATAATGCGAATGTATTACAGAAAGAAATGACGGACGGCGCAGCAAGGGGCGCAAAGTGTGGAAAGGAGAGGGAAAGAGATTCCACGGATGCAAGGAGCGGAGGAGAGCAGATTGCTATGGGAAGTGCGGGCGAAAAGAAAGACAAGGAATCAGAACATAAAGCTCAACCGAAACAAGGTAAGAAAATAATGTATTGCAGAAATGAGGGTTCAGACAGTTCATCCGAGTGTGACTCGGATGACGACAAAATTCAAGGGGAAGGTAATAGGAGATTTTGAAATTTGTAAAGAAGATATATGCAAAACAAGGAAAAAGAATGGAGAACGAGACGACAATGGGAGGGGGTGATAGTGAAGGGGAGTTTAATGCAGATGACGAGGTGACGGGACAAAGTTAATGCCATTAACAACGCATTTAAAGGCAAAAATAGTACTGAGAGCGCAGAAGGGCAAATATGTGGATGTGTTTGATATTACAAGGGAAGCAGTGGCGCTAAAATCTAGGAGTGATGACGGGAAGTGTAGAAAATTGAAGCAGTCATTTCCAGAATGGGTAAAAGGGATGTTGAAATATGCAGAATGCTTTATTTCTGAGAATCTGGCGAAGGTTAAGGGCGTGCTTAGATATATGCACTTAATAGCGGAGTGTTACACGACCTATGGGGGATTTGGGTGGAAGGACTATGGCGGCGAATTTAGAAGGGGTAACTTGCAATTGGGTGACAAAGGAAGGAAGGAGTTTGGAATTAAGATATTGAATATGTGGACGAGGTTGATAAGACCAGCAGACAGCCCAGTACAGAGACCAATAATGCAGGGGAGAGTAATGAAAGTAGAGGGGAAGGAATTTTCAGATATTGTGGTGGCTTCCATGCGGTGGTAGATTGTAGAAGGAATAGCGGTGGGGCTAACAAGCAGCTTTTTCATGGTACAGGGGGAAACGGTAACGGAGGGACAATGGGGAATGGCCAGAACTCCGTTGAGAGTAGATAGGTTAATGAAGGAGTTAGAAAACTACACCAAAGAGGACGATAGGGTGTTATTGACGAAAGGCTTAACAGAGGGGTTTAGGGTACCAGTAAAAATGGAGGTTTGCGGGCCCGGTAAATTTAGGAACTTAAAATCTGCAACAGAGTACCCGGCGGTACTGCAGGAAAAATTAGAAAAGGAAGTAAAATTGGGTAGAAAAAAATCTATAACACTAGCACTGTGTTAACTCTAGAGGGCACAAAATACCAAAGACAGGAGAGCTATAATTGATCACTTGATACAAGAATATGATAATCTAAATGCATATATTAATGATATAAGACTTGTAATATATGTGACCTAAAAAAAATGAATTAAATATAAGAATAAATCAGTAAAAATGTATAATATATACAATACAATTATTCAAAATAAATATCTAAAAACACAAATAAGTAGCTTAATAGCATATAACTTATAAAGAGGACACAATCAAGTCCTAAAAGTTCTTATCTGTATATGGAACGTTCTTCAGCGATATCCCAATAGATAGTAACCTGAACAGTGTTCTTATAATATGAATACTATCAAATATACGACTACATAACAACAATGGTGATCCAGGTTTATAAATCCAAAGTCATTTTGAACAGTTTAAAGATCAGCTCCAAAATGGACACTTATAATGATCTTTCTATTCAAATGTTATTAACTTAATCAGTATTTCATTTTTATCTACAAAAGCTATCACATGTCAGGGAAAATTAAGTAGATCATTATTAACATTTAGATACCTAGTGGATCAATATAATCCCATTTAGAAACATACAATATGGTATTGATATGGCATTGATCACAAGATTTGTTAGGTTGAGGTCTCTTGAAGTTATGTGTATATATATATATATATCTATATATATATCTATATATATATATATATATATATATATATATATATATATATATATATGCTTTTTGGGGAAGGGATAAAAAAGTTTCTATATGAGTGGTTATTTATTTACAAACCCTTTGCTTATTGTATTAACATTTTTAATGAGATCAATAATGTGTATACACCCCTGAATAGGTGTGTCTCCTGATAAAGAATTAGGATTGGTTGTGTGTGTGTATTTAAACCAGTACTCTCATTGTATGAATAGAAGCCTGATGAAACAGACAGCAGTCTGAGAAACGCGTTGCTTATTGTGTTTTAATATCAAGTGTTATATGACTGACACTTTGATTTTTTATCTTGCCATTAAATTGTGTTTTTTTACAACCTTACTTTGAGAGTCTGAGCTTATTCGGTCCTGAAGGACATTGGAGAAACCAGTAATCTTGCTGTGTCAGTGAGCTGGGACACTGTGAGATCCCAGTCTGTTTGATTTTGCACAATTCAGTGCTGCTTCATTTGTGAGTATCATTTTGATTATCACATTATCCGCTTGCACCAACTTTATCACACTAGGAGGCACCTTTGTTTTTGTGATCCATTTCACAGAGTAAATTTAGGTAGAATGGCAGGGCCATTTAATGAGATACCAATTCAGGATTTAGTCATATCACCCCTGGGTGTGGTTCCTAAAAAAGAAAAGGGAAAATTTTGCGTGATACAACACTTGTCATATCCAAAAGGGAAGTCAGTAAATTATGCGATTGATAGTGCAGACACTTCGGTACAATACCAATCATTCGATACAGCAGTAAATATGGTAAAGGGAGTGGGGAAGGGCGCATTAATGGTTGACATAGAGTCTGCGTTTAGATTGTTACCTCTAAATCCAGAGAGTTTCAGGCTAATGGGGTGTAGATTTAACTGGCAATTTTATGTAGATAAATGTCTGCCGATGGGCTGCTCAGTATCATGCTCCATATTTGAGAAGTTCAGTACATTTTTGCATTTGTTACTGGCAGTAAGAACTGGCTCAGATAGAATTATACATTATTTGGATGATTTTGTGGTGGTGGGTCCAGGGCCGGACTGGGACCAAAAATAGGCCCAGGCATTTTAAGACAAAGCAGCCCACTCCCCCCCCCCATTTTTTTTATATAACTGCCCACATACACACACTCATATGCACACACACCACACATGGATACGCTCATAAGCATATACACCAACGATACGCTCATAAGCATGCACACCACAAATACACACACTCCACACATATACACAAGCATATGTGCACACAACACAAAAACCCTCATGAGAAAGACAGATAGAGATGGGGAAGAGAGAGGGGTGAGAGAGACAGACAGAGAGAGAGGGGACAGAGAGGGGGAGAGAGAGAGGGGGAGAGAGAGAGGGGGGAGAGAGAGAGTGGTGCGAGAGAGATAGAGGGGTGCGAGAGAAAGAGGGGTGAGAGAGAGAGAGAGGGGGGGACACAGAGAGAGGGAGAGGGAGATAGAGGGGGGGAGAGAGATAGAGGGGGCGATAGAGAGAAAGCGAAGGGGGAGACACACAGAGAGCAACAGAGAGGGGGGAGAGATATACAGAGATTGAGAGAGAGATACAGAGAGGGGGGAGATACAGAGAGTGGGGGGGAGATACAGAGAGTGGGGGAGATACAGAGAGGGGGGGAGATACAGAGAGGGGGGAGATACAGAGAGGGGGGAGAGATACAGAGAGGGAGGAGAGATACAGAGAGGGGGGGGAGAGATACAGAGAGAAGGGGAGCGATACAGAGACAGAAAGTGTTGGCAAATTTCCATAGAGAAATAGTTTTGCCACTGCAAACTATTTTGTTCCTGAATAGTTAAAAACCCTGGCAAGGCAGCCAATAAGGACTCTAACCCCTGGCTGGAATTTAATAGTCTGTACTCTGCAGAGCCCGTTATTGCTACATAGCAAGCACATAGGAAGCTTTATGCTGTGGGATTTAGCTTCTGACTAAACGCTGCCTGTGCTTGTCAAAATGATATATGCAGTGTTAGCACACGGAGCTAAATTGCACCACATAAAGTTTAGATTCCTCTGCCTCTCAAAGTCTCAGTGCGGGAGGGAAAGACATGCTACTGAACTACTGAAGGGTGACTGGGGGAGGAAACCAGTTACTGCAGCTGCTTTTTTGCTAGTCACTTGGTCTGCATCTGCCAACTGCTTGTTCTTCCTTCTCCACCCTTGAAACTAAAGTTACAGCCTTTACGGTAATGATTTTGACTAGTAATTAGCTGACCACACTGTACTCAGGAACTTCCTAAACTGTGTGGTATATAATGCATAGATATCTGTGTTTAGGAAGTTCCTGGGTGCAGCGTGGTCAGTTAATTACTAGTCAAAATCATTACCGTAAGGCTGTAACTTTAGTTTCAATGTAAAAAAGCTGAGGTGTCTAAATAAACAAATTCATACAGGGCTGTGAAGTCACTATGATATGGTACATTCAATGTACCATATCATAGTGACTTCACAGCCCTGTATGAATTTGTTTATTTAGACACCGTCCTCAGCTCTTACGCACATTTATCAGTACACTTTAATAGCGATGAACACCACTCTCACCTTCCCATTCACTGCGCTCCCTTACAACACTATGACTCTTGCTCCTGCCCCGGGTGATTCAAAATGCGAGTGTGAATAATTATTCTGGCCAAATCAGCTTCAGCGGGATAGGTGAACCATTAGGAGTGAAAAGTGTGCACTGAGATCCTATTGGCAAGCGGAGCAAGGAAGTTATGCTTGATTGATGCAGTCTGTCAGCAATGTTTCAAATCCTGTCAGTGTGAGCTAGCTAAAGTGTAAAAGTAGTAGGCTGCCTAGTATTACTCTGCTGGTTGGGGCTGGGACGGGGCTAAGGGAATAGGGAAGGGAATAGGCGGCCCAACAGCTGCATGGATCCTTGCGAGAGATTGTCCTTTTGACACAGTGAAGGAGCAATGTGAATTGCCGGAGGAAAAAATAGATGAAGCGCGACAGTTGATAAGGGAAATGCTGGGAAGGAAAAAGGTTACACTTAGGGAAATGCAGAAGTAGCTGGGGGTGCTTAATTTCGCTTGCAGGGTTATTCCCGTTGGGCAAATTTTTAAGAGAAGACTGTAATTGGGGACAGCGGGGGTAAAAAAGCCTGAGCACATGATCAGGTTAACAGGGGCTATGAGGAAGGACATGAGAGTTTGGGATACATTCCTAACATAATTTAACGGAGTGAGAATATGGCCAAGAGTGGCATCGGCAAATGAGTTGAAGCTATACACGGACGCGGCAGGGAGCGATGGCTTCCACGCATACCTACAGGGTAGATGGCATGTGGGAAAAGGGCCATGGTAAAGGGACGGATGGGTAAAGAACCTGGCACTACTAGAATTGTTTCCTATTGTGGTGGCGGTGGAACTGTGGGGACATTTATTGGAAAACAAAAGTATTATATTTTGGTTGGATAATCAAGGCATAGTAGACGTTATTAACAACCTATCTGCTTCTTCCATGCCAGTGATAAGATATTTGAGATACCTAGTGTTGAAATGCTTACAGTTGAATGTTTACTTTAAAGCTAGGCATATCCCGGGTTACAGAAACGTAGTAGCTGATGCGCTGTCAAGGTTTAGGTGGGTGGTATTTAGGAGGGTTGTGCCCGCCGCCAGAAAAGAAGGTGAATGCTGCCGTATCTCTCTTTGGCAGATTGGGAGCACATAGATGGAATAAAGAAGCTGGTTGAGAATTCTGTGGCTCCAAGAACTTGGAGGACATACGATAACTTTTGGAAACAGTGGTTACAATTTAGAGACGCAGAAATAAGGGGCAAGCGAAGTAGGTTTTTAGAATTGCTATGGTATCTAAAAATGCTGGGCATGAAGGAAGGTCAGGCTGGCATAGTCTTAGCGGGGGTATCATTTTTTGCAAAACTCAGGGGCGAAGAGGACATGTCAAAATCATTTATAGTAAGAAAGGTTTTCAGAGCGTGGCAAGTGGGTGAGGAAAGAAGGAAGTATAACAGAGAACCGATTACGGAGGAGAGGTTGGAAAAAATGGTGAGGGTATTGGGGGAGGTGTGCAGGGATAGGAGCGAAGCAAGCCTGTTCAAAGCGGCTTTTGTAATGGCGTTTTGGGGAGCTTTGAGTATAGGAGAATTGGTCGCAGCAAGTAAGGCAGATGAAAGAAACGGGGTAGGAGAAACAGATGTGAGGGTACACGAGGATAATATAATGGTGCTAATAAGAAAATCAAAAACAGACAGAGAGGGAAATGGGGCTTGGTTGTCAATAAAAGAAACACGAAGCGTGGCATGTTCAGTGGTGGGGGTAAAATAAATGCTAAGAACAAAGCGCGAGAAGGGTAGATTGTTCCTGAGACATATAGACGGGTCCAATTTGACAAGATTCCAATTTAAAAAAGTGCTGAAAATGGTCATAAAAAAGCTGGGATGGGAGCAACAGCGTTTTGCGCAACATTCATTCAGGATAGGGGCTGCCACTAACGCGGCCGAGAAAGGTTTTTCCGAAGATACCATAAAAAATTTGAGGAGATTGAAATCCCAAGCCTATAGATCTAGACATTAGACTAAAAGGGAATGAATAGGAAGGGGTCACGCTTACTGGCCGTGAATTATTGGCAGTGTTTTTGAGTTCAAGGTTTATGATATTTCTTTCATGTAATTAGCAAGAGTCCATGAGCTAGTGACGTATGGGATATACATTCCTACCAGGAGGGGCAAAGTTTCCCAAAGCTTAAAATGCCTATAAATACACCCCTCACCACACCCACAAATCAGTTTTACAAACTTTGCCTCCCTTGGAGGTGGTGAAGTAAGTTTGTGCTAGATTCTTCGTTGATATGCGCTTCGCAGCAGGCTGGAGCCCGGTTTTCCTCTCATTGTGCAGTGAATGTCAGAGGGATGTGAAGAGAGTATTGCCTATTTGAATTCAATTATCTCCTTCTACGGGGTCTATTTCATAGGTTCTCTGTTATCGGTCGTAGAGATTCATCTCTTACCTCCCTTTTCAGATCGACGATATACTCTTATATATACCATTACCTCTACTGATTCTCGTTTCAGTACTGGTTTGGCTATCTACTACATGTAGAGGAGTGTCCTGGGGTAAGTAAGTCTTATTTTCTGTGACACTCTAAGCTATGGTTGGGCACTTTTATATAAAGTTCTAAATATATGTGTTCAAAAATTTATTTGCCTTGATTCAGGATGTTCAATATTCCTTATTTCAGACAGTCAGTTTCATTATTTGGGATAATGCATTTGAATATTAAATTTTTCTTACCTTAAAAATTTGACTTTTTTCCTGTGGGCTGTTAGGCTCGCGGGGGCTGAAAATGCTTCATTTTATTGCGTCATTCTTGGCGCTGACTTTTTTGGCGCAAATTTTTTTTTTCTTGTCATTTCCGGCGTTATACGTGTCCACGGAAGTTGTTTTGTATTTGCTTAATTTTTTTTACGTTTTTTTTACCAAAGATGTCTGCGTCGCCGGATGTGGCGTCATTTTTGGCGCCAAAGCATTTAGGCGCCAAATAATGTCTTTTTTGGCGCTAAAAAATATGGGCGTCATTATTGTCTCCACATTATTTAAGTCTCATTGTTTATTTGCTTCTGGAAATTCGCTGCCTGATGCTGGATCTACCAAAGTTAAGTGTATTTGTTGTAAACTTGTGGTAACTGTCCCTCCAGCTGTTGTTTGTGATAAATGTCATGATAAACTTGCTAATGCAGAGAATATTTATTTTAGTAATGTTCCATTACCTGTTGCAGTTCCTTCAACATCTAATGCTCAGGGTGTTCCTGTTAATATAAGAGATTTTGTTTCTAAATCTATTAAGAAGGCTATGTCTGTTATTCCTCCTTCCAGTAAAGGTAAAAGGTCTTTTAAAACTTCTCATTTTTCAGATGAATTTTTAAATGAACATCACCATTCTGATTCTGTTTCTGATGATAATTTCTCTGGTTCAGAGGAGTCTGTTTCAGAGATTGATACTGATAAATCTTCATATTTATTTAAAATGGAATTTATTCGTTCTTTACTTAAAGAAGTCTTAATTGCATTAGAAATAGAGGAATCTGGTCCTCTTGATACTAAATCTAAACGTTTAAATACGGTTTTTAAACCTCCTGTGGTTATTCCGGAAGTTTTTCCTGTCCCTGATGCTATTTCTGAAGTAATTTCCAGGGAATGGAATAATCAGGGTAATTCTTTTACTCCTTCTAAAAGGTTTAAGAAATTGTATCCTGTGCCATCTGACAGATTAGAGTTTTGGGACAAAATCCCTAAAATTGATGGGGCTATCTCTACTCTTGCTAAACATACTACTATTCCTACGGCAGATAGTACTTCCTTTAAGGATCCATTAGATAGGAAGATTGAATCCTTTCTAAGAAAAGCCTATTTATGTTCAGGTAATCTTCTTAGACCTGCTATATCTTTGGAAGATGTTGCTGCAGCTTCAACTTTCTAGTTAGAGGCTTTAGCACAACAAGTAACAGATCATAATTCTCAGAGCATTGTTAATCTTCTTCAACATGCTAATAACTTTATTTGTGATGCCATCTTTGATATCATTAGAGTTGATATCAGGTATATGTCTTTAGCTATTTTAGCTAGAAGAGCTTTATGGCTTAAAACTTGGAATGCTGATATGTCTTCTAAGTCAACTTTGCTTTCCCTCTCTTTCCAAGGTAATAAATTGTTTGGTTCACAGTTGGATTCTATTATTTCAACTGTTACTGGGGGGAAAGGAACTTTTTTACCACAGGATAAAAAATCTAAAGGTAAATATAGGGCTGCTAATCGTTTTCGTTCCTTTCGTCAGAATAAGGAGCAAAAGCCCGATCCTTCCTCTACAGGAACAGTTTCTGTTTGGAAACCATCTCCGGTCTGGAATAAATCCAAACCTTTTAGGAAGCCAAAACAAGCTCCCAAGTCCACATGAAGGTGCGGCCCTCATTCCAGCCCAGCTGGTAGGGGGCAGATTACGATTTTTCAAAGAAATTTGGATCAAATCGATTCACAGTCTTTGGATTCAGAACATTGTTTCACAAGGCTACAGAATAGGTTTCAAGATAAGGCCTCCTGCAAGAAGATTATTCCTTTCTCGCGTTCCATTACATCCAGTGAAAGCTCAAGCGTTTCTGAAATGTGTTTTAGATCTAGAGTTGGCTGGAGTAATTGTGCCAGTTCCAGTTCTGGAACAGGGGCTGGGTTTTTACTCAAATCTATTCATCGTGCCAAAGAAGGAGAATTCCTTCAGACCAGTTCTGGATTTAAAAATATTAAATCGTTATGTAAGGATACCAACATTCAAAATGGTAACTATAAGGACTATTCTACCTTTTGTTCAGCAAGGGCATTATATGTCCACAATAGATTTGCAGGATGCATATCTGCATATTCCGATTCATCCAGATCACTATCAGTTTCTGAGATTCTCTTTTCTAGACAAGCATTACCAATTTGTGGCTCTGCCATTCGGCCTAGCAACAGCTCCAAGGATTTTTACAAAGGTTCTCAGTGCCCTGCTATCTGTAATCAGAGAACAGGGTATTGTGGTATTTCCTTATTTGGACGATATCTTGGTACTTGCTCAGTCTTCACATTTAGCAGAATCTCATACGAATCGACTCGCATCGTTTCTTCAAGAACATGGTTGGAGGATCAATTTACCAAAAAGTTCATTGATTTCTCAGACAAGGGTAACCTTTTTAGGTTTCCAGATAGATTCAGTGTCCATGACTCTGTCTCTAACGGACAAAAGACGTCTGAAGTTGGTTTCAGCCTGTCGAAACCTTCAGTCTCAATCATTCCCTTCGGTAGCCTTATGCATGGAAATTCTAGATCTTATGACTGCTGCATCGGACATGATCCCCTTTGCTCGTTTTCACATGCGACCTCTTCAGCTCTGTATGCTGAACCAGTGGTGCAGGGATTATACAAAGATATCACAGTTAGTATCTTTAAATCCGATTGTTCGACACTCTCTGACGTGGTGGACAGACTACCATCGTCTAGTTCAGGGGGCTTCTTTTGTTCTTCCATCCTGGACTGTGATCTCAACAGATGCGAGTCTGACAGGTTTGGGAGCTGTATGGGGGTCTCTGACAGCGCAGGGGGTTTGGAAATCTCAGGAGGCGAGATTACCAATCAACATTTTGGAACTCTGTGCGATTTTCAGAGCTCTTCAGTCGTGGCCTCTTCTGAAGAGAGAATCGTTCATTTGTTTTCAGGCGGACAATGTCACAACCGTGGCATATGTCAATCATCAAGGAGGGACTCACAGTCTTCTGGCCATGAAAGAAGTATCTCGAATACTTGTATGGGCAGAATCCAGCTCTTGTCTAATTTCTGCGGTTCACATCCCAGGTATAGACAATTGGGAAGCGGATTATCTCAGCTGCCAGATGTTACATCCGGGCGAATGGTCTCACCCAGAAGTTTTTCTTCAGATTGTTCAAATCTGGGGACTTCCAGAAATAGATCTGATGGCTTCTCATCTAAACAAGAAGCTTCCCAGGTATCTGTCCAGATCCAGGGATCCTCAGGCGGAGGCAGTGGATGCATTGTCACTTCCTTGGAAGTATCATCCTGCCTATATCTTTCTGCCTCTAGTTCTTCTTCCAAGAGTGATCTCCAAGATTCTAAAGGAGCGTTCGTTTGTTCTGCTGGTGGCTCCAGCATGGCCTCACAGGTTTTGGTATGCAGATCTTGTTCGGATGGCTACTTGCCAACCTTGGACTCTTCCGTTAAGACCAGACCTTCTATTGCAAGGTCCTTTTTTCCATCAGGATCTCAGATCATTAAATTTGAAGGTATGGAGATTGAACGCTTTATTCTCAGTCATAGAGGTTTCTCTGACTCCGTAATTAATACTTGGTTGCAGGCTCGTAAATCTGTGTCTAGGAAGATATATTATTGAGTCTGGAAGACTTACATTGCTTGGTGTTCTTCTCATCATTTTTCTTGGCATTCTTTTAGAATTCCTAGAATTTTACAGTTTCTCCAGGATGGTCTGGATAAAGGCTTGTCTGCAAGTTCCTTGAAAGGACAAATTTCTGCTCTCTCTGTGCTGTTTCACAGAAAGATTGCTAATCTTCCTGATATTCATTGTTTTGTACAGGCTTTGGTTCATATTAAACCTGTCATTAAGTCAATTTCTCCTCCTTGGAGTTTGAATTTGGTTTTGAGGGCTCTTCAAGCTCCTCCATTTGAACCTATGCATTCGCTGGATATTAAATTACTTTCTTGGAAAGTTTTGTTTCTTTTGGCCATCTCTTCTGCTAGAAGAGTTTCTGAATTATCTGCTCTTTCTTGTGAGTCTCCTTTTCTGATTTTTCATCAGGATAAGGCGGTGTTGCGAACTTCATTTACATTTTTACCTAAGGTTGTGAATTCTAACAACATTAGTAGAGAAATTGTGGTTCCTTCATTATGTCCTAATCCTAAGAATTCTAAGGAAAGATTGTTGCATTCTTTGGATGTAGCTACTAAAGATTTCTTAAAGACTTCTAGTCTATTTGTTATCTTTTCCGGTTCCAGGAAAGGCCAGAAGGCTTCTGCCGTTTCTCTGGCATCTTGGTTAAAGTCTTTGATTCATCATGCTTATGTTGAGTCGGGTAAAACTCCGCCTCAAAGAATTACAGCTTATTCTACTAGGTCAGTTTCTACTTCCTGGGCGTTTAGGAATGAAGCTTCAGTTGATCAAATTTGCAAAGCAGCTACTTGGTCTTCTTTGCATACTTTTACTAAATTCTACCATTTTGATGTGTTTTCTTCTTCTGAAGCAGTTTTTGGTAGAAAAGTACTTCAGGCAGCTGTTTCAGTTTGATTCTTCTGTTTATAGTTTCAATTTGTTTCACTTTTTGGGTTGTGGATTATTTTTCAGCGGAATTGGCTGTCTTTATTTTATCCCTCCCTCTCTAGTGACTCTTGCGTGGAAGTTCCACATCTTGGGTATTTATATCCCATACGTCACTAGCTCATGGACTCTTGCTAATTACATGAAAGAAAACATAATTTATGTAAGAACTTACCTGATAAATTCATTTCTTTCATATTAGCAAGAGTCCATGAGGCCCACCCTTTTTATGGTGGTTATGATTTTTTTTGTATAAAGCACAATTATTCCAATTCCTTATTTTTTATGCTTTCGCACTTTTTTCTTATCATCCCACTTCTTGGCTATTCCTTAAACTGATTTGTGGGTGTGGTGAGGGGTGTATTTATAGGCATTTTAAGGTTTGGGAAACTTTGCCCCTCCTGGTAGGAATGTATATCCCATACGTCACTAGCTCATGGACTCTTGCTAATATGAAATAAATGAATTTATCAGGTAAGTTCTTACATAAATTATGTTTTTTTGTGTTTTTATCTTACAGATGGAGCATTGCGAGTATGGGTAGTAGGGCATTCGTACGTACATTGGGCGCGTATGAGGGCAGCGGCAGCGGGTGTAGGGACGCACCTAGGTTTTTCGCATAAGGAGGCGAATATCAGATGGTTAGGAAAGAGGGGTATGAAATGGGAGGAATTTGTCGGGACAATACACTAGGCCAGAAGAAGGTGGGGTTGCCCGGATATATTGATAATACACTTGGGGGGGAACGATATAGGCGCATTTCCATTAAGGGAGTTAGAGGACAGGATAAAGGAGGCAATCAGTTGGTTAAAGGTGGCATGGCCGCAGGTACGAGTCGTGTGGTCTAACTATTATTATTATTATCAGGTATTTGTAGAGCACCAACAGATTCCGCAGTGCTGTAAACATAGTCAGTATACAGGATAGCTTTTGTATAGATCAAGTGGGTAGAGGGCCCTGCCGAGAGTTTCACTGTTGTAGTCGGCTCTTATGAAGGCGATCTACAAACATCATAGGCTTACAGTCTAAGGGGTTCAAGGGGAAAGCAATGGAGTTAGGAAAGGTTAGTGTTGGTTGTAAGCATCCCTGAATAGTAGAGTTTTTAGGGAGTGCTTGAAGCTGTTAAAACTAGGGGAGAGTCTTGTGGAGCGAGGCAGGGAGTTCCACAAGATGGGGGCCAGTCTGTAGAAGTCCTGTAAACAGGAATGTGAGGAAGTAACAAAAGAGGTGGAGAGGAGGAGATCCTGAGCTGATTGGTGGGGACGGGAGGGGGAGTATCTGGAGACATATTCTGAAATGTAGGGGGGAGCAGTTCAGTTTAGAGCTTTGTATGTTAGAGTGAGGATTTTGTGTTTAATCCTAGAGGCAAGAGGAAGCCAGTGAAGGTATTGGCAGAGAGGTGCAGCAGATGAAGAGCGACGAGTAAGGAAGGTGAGCCTGGCAGTGGCATTCATAATGGATTGTAAAGGAGCTAGGCAGCAGATAGGTAGACCAGAAAAGACGGAGTTGCAGTAGTCGAGGCGGGAAAGGATGAGAGAGTGGATTAAAATCTTAGTTGTATCTTGTGTAAGGAAATGTCTAATTTTAGAGATGTTTTTAAGGTGGAAGCGGCTTTAGCCAAGCACTGAATGTGAGGAGTGAAGGAAAGATCTGAGTCAAGTGTGACCCCAAGACATCGGGCATTAGGTGTAGGAGTAATGATGGAATTATCAACAGTTATAGAAATTTTGGGGGTGGAGACATTGGAAGAAGGGGGAAAAATAAGGAGTTCAGTTTTGGAGAGATTTAACATAATATCTAGAATACACTGGCGCAACACAGATACGCAGAGGGCGGGATATAGATTGCGTAGGAGAATTAACCAAGTGGCGGCAAAGATAGTAAGGGAGACAGGGGGGAGGGTATTGAAGCACCCGTTTATAGCAGCCAAGAGAGAGGAGCTGTTTTGTGCGGACGGAGTCCACTTGAACGAGGTCGGGAATGATCAGTTTCTAGTGGACATAAGATCTATGGTGGAGGAGTTGACCAAAGTAAGGAAAGGTCAATATATTAGGTTGGCAGAGAGTCTTTGTTGGCTGTAAAAATGGGTCTGGCACGTGGGCGGGGCATTGAGGACACGGGGGGATCCTGCTGCACACTCGGCTTGGGGCCGTGATCCAGTGGGCTAGCTGCTGGGCAGGTTATGCGTAGTTCCTCGGGCCTCACCACAGGGGTTTTTGTGGTCCTCCCCCGATACGTGGACCCATGTTCGTTGAAATGCTTGGGCATTATGTTGATTTGTGGTGTTGAAATTGCGAAATTGATTTATGTCTCTCATCGGATTTTGGCTGCAACAGCAAAATCTAAACAAATTAAAGTGACCTTTCCATTTTTTTTATTGGCAATACTGGTGTTGTGTTGTGTATTTATTTCAGGTTAACAAGAAAAAGGGGATTGGTGGAAACGGAGGTATATATATATATGGCATTGGTTTATGGGTTATGATTGGGAGGTAAAATGGATCCTTTAAGCCTTATATGTACACACACACAACTGTAAGTTTCAGGGTTTGTACTACGTGGATTGCTGCCTCCCTATGGGATGCTCCCTTTCATGCATGCTTTTTGAAGCATTTAGCTCATTTCTACACTGGGTGGTTGCCAGTGATACAGGCAGCGATTCAATAGCGCATTACCTAGATGATTTCCTCCTTGTGGGAGGATCTGACTCAGGTGAATGTCTTAGTCTAATGAACAGCATGCGCAGCATAATGGCCAAATTTGGAGTACCTCTGGCAAAGGACAAAACACAGGGCCAAGCAACATGTTTGGTTTTCCTGGGCATCGAAATTGACACATTGGAAATGGTCTGTAGATTGCCCACTGACAAAACTGAAGCAATGCTGGAGGCGGTTCGTGCGGCCGTTTCAAAAAGGGCCCTTTCCTTGAAGCAGTTGCAATCGTTGCTAGGGCTCCTTAATTTCGCTTGCAAGGTAATACCTATGGGCAGGATCTTTAATCGTAGGCTGGAAAGACAACTGAGTGGGAGAACAAAACCTACTCAGAGGATCGGCCTCACGGTGGACCTGCTGGCAGATCTGAGAGTCTGGGAGGTTTTTCTAAAATCCTTCAATGGCGTGCGTGTCTGGCGCTCAGACCCCATATCTAGTCAACTGTTGCATCTTTTCACAGATGCGGCAGGATCACATGGGTACGGGGCTTACTTCCAGGGGGAATGGAGCGCGGAGCCTTGGCCGGCCTCCTGGTACCTTCTGGGTTTCACCCGTAACCTAACCCTCCTGGAGCTTTTTCCCATAGTCCTCTCAGTGGAACTCTGGGGATTAAGATTCTCAAATAAGACAATCATATTCTGGACAGACAACACCAGTGTTGTCTTTGCGATTAACAACCTGTCGGCCACCTCGGCCGTGGTGGTAACGCTACTGCGGCACTTGGTATTGCGTTGCCTGGAACTCAACATTCAGTTCCAGGCGAAGCATGTGCCAGGTGTCAATAATGTGGTAGCGGACGCCCTGTCCAGATTTGAATGGGACACTTTTAGACGCTTAGTTCCTAACGCATCACCAGTGGGTTTACGTTGTCCTGCTTTTCTTTGGCAGCTGGTCGCTCCTGGGTAGCCCTATTGCCAATGGTACGTTCTTCCTTAGCCCCCTCCACCTGGCACACTTACTCGAAACTCTGGAACGAATGGGACCAGTTTTGACGGTCCAGGGGCATGGATGCCGCACAAGGGAACATTGCATCTCTGTGTGATTGGTTGATGAGTCTTCACAACTTAGGCACGCGTCAGGGTTCACTCCAGTCTAAATTAGCTGCGTTATCATTTTTTTATAAGGCATTGGGGCTTCCAGATCCAACTAACTCATTCTTCACACACACAACTGTAGCTACACACATACACACATCCAGTACATATATATATATATATATATATATATACACACACACACATATATCTACACACATACACACATCCAGTACAATTACACACACACTCGCATAGATCTACACACATACACACATCCAGTACAATTACACACACACTCGCATAGATCTACACACATAAACACATCCAGTACATATATACACACACACACACACACATATATCTACACACACATATATCTACACACATACACACATCCAGTACAATTACACACACACACACACATATATCTACACACATCCACACATCCAGTACATATACACACGCACACATATATCTACACACATACACACATCCGATCCAGTACAATTACACACACACACACACACATATATCTACACACATACACACATCCAGTACATACACACACACACACACATATATCTACACACATACACACATCCAGTACAATTACACATACACACACATATATCTACACACATACACACATCCAGTACATACACACACACACACACACACATATATCTACACACATACACACATCCAGTACAATTACACACACACACACACATATATCTACACACATACACACATCCAGTACACACGCACACACACACACACACATATATCTACACACACATCCAGTACAATTACACACCCATTCACATAGATCTACACACATAAACACATCCAGTACATACTGTATATATACACACATATATGTATATGTATATATATATATATATATATATATATATATATATATATATATATATATATATATATATATATATATATATATATATATATACACCTCCAAATGTGGAGTTACGGATTGTTGGTAAAATGTCACCAAAATAGCAAAGTAGAGAGAGAACAAGGGATGGAGAACATAAAGAAAGAAGAATATAAATAAGACAAGGTGTGTATGGATAAGAGAAGAAGAAAAGGGGAGAAGCAAAGAAAAAGAGCTTGAAAAAGGGTGCAGAAATCCTGGTGTCCCTATATAAATGGACTGCTCAATTCAATTGTTACTTATATAGACCTTAGTCTGTTCTTCCCTGAAGCTCTACATGTCTACATGTTAAATATTGTTGTAGGGAGTCCCAGTGAAATTTAATGTTGTGGAATAGTTTCATTTTGTTTTACTTACTGTACTCTTTCAGAGAAAACAATATTGCTGTTCTTGCAGACCATGAATATGAAGTGGGGAGCTACCCTGATTTCCAGTTTCTTGCAATCAACAAGTGGTGCATAGTCTTTTTATGTGCACACTTTCTGAGAAACCAGCTCCTACTGAGCATGTGCAAGAGTTCACAGTGTATACACATATGAGTCTGTGATTGGCTGATGGCTGTCAGATGATACAGGGTGCTGGAAAAATTCAAATCTACTCCACATTTAAAATTCAGCGCAAGTGCTATTGCATTTTCTTTTTATTATGAACTTGTTGCATTGCAATTCTTCTGTATTTAATGGTCCTCCAACCAACATTTTTATTTGGAAAGATCAGTATAATATAATTCAAACCAGTAAAAACAATATCTTCTGATTGATTGGTTACCAATATAATTATAAATATACATGAATACAATTGAATTTCAACAGGCTTAGGATTGAAGCAGTTTATTTTTTGCCCAAAAAAAACAATATAACCATGAGACATCTATTTTGCAAATAAAGGTCTTAAGCCTCTGTCATTAGTAGATGATTTCCATAAAAACAGTATTCTCAATCTCCTACTTAATGTATTTATTGTAGAAGAAGAAAACATTTCAAATGAGTGTCCCTATGTCCAGCTGCCAGGTTATAACAATGAAAAATATTTTAAAAGATTGACCCAATTTTGGTTGGCCTGGCAACTTCCCTCTCACCATATCAAAATATCATAGGACTCCTTATTTAAAAAGTTGTGTCTTAACATTCAAATATGGCACCAGCAACCACTATTCTCATTTTGTTTTATTGTTGGTTTCAAGGCTCATGAATCCTTGTTTCTCTGAAGAAACACAAAACAAAAGTTATCCAAATAAATGTAAAAATAGGGAATTTTTTAGATAGTAGCTCTAAAAATCTGTAACCCATTCTCTATGTGCATCTAGTACAGTTGGCACTATGGTTTCTTACTAGATAATTGTGCTCTAACCATTGGTTTTTATAACTTTAAGAATGTTGTCATTTTTGACAATGTACTCTTTTGTCTATACCACCAGGGTGAAGTTATAGTTCCAAATAGAATACTCTTAAAAAAGTTGTGGAACTAAGAGCGTTATAAGAGTTTTGCTGAAGAGAGTAGCAAAGTTTGTGTAGGGCCCAGTATGGGCCTGTAGCAGGCTAAGGGTTAAGGCTGTAGGAAAGTGGGATAGGAGATAGAGGGTTGGGTTCTGGATGCAACATTGTTGCAGGTTAGGGCAGGCCCCTCCTCACCTGGTAAAAGCTGAGGTTCCCCTCACAACTTCCTCTTCTCCATCCGATCCAGGCTGTGAAGTGTTTCCTTTCTGTGCTGCTCAGTTTTTTCTCCATTCTCTGACTACCATGCATCGTTCAAGGCGTTCAGTTCTCCCACCTAGACGCTATCAGGATAATGCAGAAGCTGGAAAGACAAAGGAAAAGATAAGTACTCAGAAAACAATTGATAATGATTTAGATTACATCCCTCCTACACAAAATCAGGCTGTTGTTGTGGCACAGGTTCCCTCCCAGGAGCAAATCACTGAAGCTGGGGAGGATGTAGTGAATTTGGTGCCAGAATCACAGTTAATGATAGAAGAGGTTCATTCACCTGTCATTAATTTAGCAGCAGCAGTTAACTCCTAACCAATTCTCAAACCTGCTACAGGCTGTACCATCTGCAGATGTTCCAGCAGTTTCTAATTTCCTGAGCTATATTGCAGCTGCAATGTCTAATGCTGCCTTTGCACAGCCCTCAGCAGGCCATGTGCAATTGCAGCATGTGGTTCCACATGTTCTGCAAATTGGGCCTGGCATAAACAGGGATCCCCATATTGCAGAGCAGGTGGCTCCTGGCTCCATTTTACAACCTGGGCCTCATTTGCATTTACCAGTTGATTTGGCCCTGCAGGCTCCTGGGCCCGTTTTACAACCATTGTCCCCTCAGACACCTAGGCCAAATTTGCAGCCGGAACAGGCCCATCAGGCTCCTGGCCTACTTGCTCCGCAATTTTTTCAGGCCCATCAGGCTCCTGGCCTACTTGCTCAGCCACATGGTTTGATTCGGGGGGCACCTAGGCCCGACTTACCCCCTTCAACATTGGTTTCATTGCCGCCATCGCAAGCGCAGGCACCCAAGCCCAATTTTAATCCTTTGTTTCAAGCGACCCCCCATCGCGCGCCTACCGCCACTCTGACTCCTCGCTTTATGGCCCAAAGTCCGTTACCGGAGCCTCCGGTAACGCGTGTGCAGGCTTCACGGCCTACTTCCGGTTGCGCACTTACATTGGCCGCGCGACCGGAAGTAGGTGTGGGGACTTCCGGTGCGGCCATTCTTCAGCAGCGGACTCTCATGGGCTTGAAGGTGAGCACCAAGAGGGAACGTTGCTTCAGGGGGGACATGTGGTGGCCAGGGAAGGAGGCCAGCATGCATTTAACACAGCCGGTCAGGGTGTAGCAGGACACGGTCCGGGTGTAGCAGAACAGGCTATCAGATCCACCATTGTTAGAGGGAGAGGCAGGGGGAAAAAGGCAGTAAGGAAGGGAGTTAGAATTTCTAACCCTGCACGTCAGAGTTATGTGAGAAAGGGGGGGCGAGCCACTACTAGCAGGGGTTTCAGGCCACTACAATTTACTAATAATGCACAAGTTCATGGTGCACAAGCCATTAACATACATGAGCAGCAATCTCATAATGCTGTGGCTTCTGCAGCTATGAGCATACATGAGCAGCAATTTCATAATGCTGTGACTCCTGCTGGTGCGAGTGAGATTGGAAATGCTAGTGTTGTGAGTAACATGGGAAACCCTAATGTTGTGAGTGATATTGGTAACACGTTCAATGCTGAGGGCATGCATGTTAGGGGAATGAATGCTGGGCAAATGTCTAATGTTGTTGGAGTCAGCAATGCTTCTGCTGCAGGACTGTCTAATGCTGGGTTTGCAAATCAGTCTGTGGGTATGCGTGAACGTATGAATATGGAGGCAGGCCGCGCACAGTCTATTGCTCCCATTAATTTAAATGCATTAGTTGAGCCATTTGGACAACAGTTAACTTCATCCCTGACTGCTAATGTGTCTGCACCTTTAAACAACTTCCAAAGTGCTCGCGAATTGATTTCTCTTTTACAGGGAGTACTTGCAACAGCTCCAGCGTCATCGGAGGCACCAGTCGCCATGAGTTCAGCGAAAGTGGTCAAGCCGAATGCATCTGCAGCGCAGTCATCTTCCAACGCTCCGCAACACCAGCAGACGGCTCAGCAACAACAGCAGCCGGTGCAGGATAGCAATACCCAGATCGCACAGCCGGGAGTGTCACATGGTGAGCGTTCTGTTTTTGTACACGAACAGGAAGACACTACTGACACTTCACACACAGACACAGGCTCTGATAGTGATACATCGCTAGGCTTACAGGGGAAGGGACAGAAAAAAATGTTCCGCATGATAAAGAAAATTTTAAAGGAGGGTGTAGGCGCAGCGAAGCAGTAATCTAAAAAAAATAGCGCTCCTGATGCGCTAAGCTCACCCCAGCAGGCAAACAGCAATGCAGATTTGCAAGCCCTACCCCCCATCAGAGCAATCTCAGAGAGGAGAGCAGCTTTATATGGGGATGCCAGCCCTGGTGAAATTTACTCCTTGCACGCACATTTGCGGAAAAAGACAGTTACCAAAATTCACCAAGGGAAGTACGTAAATATTTTCGATTTGTCTGTAGAGGCGTACAGGCAAAAAGAAAAGAGTGAGGAAGGGACTGGCCCAAAGAAATTCAAACGCCCAGACTCATTTGATGAGTGGCTGCAATGTTTCAGGGTTTTCTCATCGTGCTATTTGGAGAAGTACCCTTCTCAGAATTTAGCCATACTGAAATATACCATACACTGGATCCAGCGTAACCGCGGGGAAGGTGTGTGGAGGGAATATGACTCCGAATTCAGGAGAAAAATGTCTGGCAACCCCTCTTTAACTTTTGATTGCACTGACAATCAATTATGGCAGCGTATGGATCCCCATAAGGGACCTGCAGCGGCGCAGGGTGCATCCTCGGCTAATCAGCAGTCCTTTCGGAATACAAGGCTGCAGAGAAGGGGGGGCGCCTGTTGGGCGTATCAGGAGAAAAAGTGTGATAAGGGCAGCGCATGCACCTTTAGACACACATGCAAATTTTGTACAGGATCCCATCCAGGGGTCGAATGCAACAAAAGAAAAGATGGAGGCAACAACAGTAGAGCCCCCGGATCATTTACTGCTCAGAAGGGCGGCAACCCCAGTGAGGGTCCACGCGCTTAAGCCCTGGCTGTTGGCCTACCCAGATCAGGCCACGGCCAGAATGCTATGGGAGGGGTTTTCATTTGGCTTTAGAATTCCACTTTTTCAACGGGTGCAGGGAGCGCATATGCAGAGAAATTTGTTGTCTGCATACCAAAACCCTGAGGTGGTATTGGAAAAACTCAATAAAGAGGTATCGCTGGGCCGCATGGCTGGCCCATTTGCTCACCCACCACTAAAAAATTTAACCATATCCCCTTTGGGTGTGGTCCCAAAGAAAGATAAGGGAAAATTTAGATTTATCCAACATCTTTCATATCCTAAAGGCACTTCTGTCAATGACGAAATTGACCCCCAACTAAGCTCCGTGCAGTATCAATCATTTGATAGCGCTCTGGTCTTGGTTAGACAGGCTGGGAAAGGAGCTCTACTCGCAAAATTGGACATCGAGTCCGCCTTCTGGTTGTTGCCTCTCCACCCTTCAGTTTTCCCTCTTATGGGATGTAAGTTTCAGAGTTTGTACTACGTGGATCGCTGCCTCCCTATGGGATGCTCCCTTTCATGCGCGCTTTTTGAAGCATTTAGCTAATTTCTACACTGGGTGGTTGCCAGTGATACAAGCAGCGATTCAATAGCGCATTACCTAGATGATTTCCTCCTTGTGGGAGGATCTGACTCAGGTGAATGTCTTAGTCTAATGAACAGCATGCGCGGCATAATGGCCAAATTTGGAGTACCTCTGGCAGAGGACAAAACACAGGGCCCTGCGACATGTTTGGTTTTCCTGGGCATCGAAATTGACACATTGGAAATGGTCTGCAGATTGCCCACTGACAAAATTGAAGCAATGCTGGAGGCGGTTCGTGCGGCCGTTTCAAAAAGGGCCCTTTCCTTGAAGCAGTTGCAATCATTGCTAGGGCTCCTTAATTTCGCTTGCAAGGTAATACCTATGGGCAGGATCTTTAATCGTAAGCTGGAAAGACAACTGGGTGGGAGAACAAAACCTACTCAGAGGATCGGCCTCACGGTGGACCTGCTGGCAGATCTGAGAGTCTGGGAGGTTTTTCTAAAATCCTTCAATGGCGTGCGTGTCTGGCGCTCAGACCTCATATCTAGTCAACTGTTGCATCTTTTCACAGATGCGGCAGGATCACATGGGTACAGGGCTTACTTCCAGGGGGAATGGAGCGCGAAGCCTTGGCCAGCCTCCTGGTACCTTCTGGGTTTCACCCGTAACCTAACCCTCCTGGAGCTTTTTCCCATAGTCCTGTCAGTGGAACTCTGGGGATTAAGATTCTCAAATAAGACAATCATATTCTGGACAGACAACACCAGTGTTGTCTTTGCGATTAACAACCTGTCGGCCACCTCGGCCGTGGTGGTAACGCTACTGCGGCACTTGGTATTGCGTTGCCTGGAACTCAACATTCAGTTCCAGGCGAAGCATGTGCCAGGTGTCAATAATGTGGTAGCGTACGCCCTGTCCAGATTTGAATGGGACACTTTTAGACGCTTAGTTCCTAACGCATCACCAGTGGGTTTACGTTGTCCTGCTTTTCTTTGGCAGCTGGTCGCTCCTGGGTAGCCCTATTGCCAATGGTATGTTCTTCCTTAGCCCCCTCCACCTGGCGCACTTACTCGAAACTCTGGAATGAATGGGACCAGTTTTGTCGGTCCAGGGGCATGGATGCTGCACAAGGGAACATTGCATCTCTGTGTGATTGGTTGGTGAGTCTTCACAACTTAGGCACGCGTCAGGGGTCACTCCAGTCTAAATTAGCTGCGTTATCATTTTTTTATAAGGCATTGGGGCTCCCAGATCCAACTAACTCATTCTTCATTCGGCAAGTTGTAAAAGGGTGGGGCAGGATCTATCCAAGGCAACCTGATTCGAGGGAACCCATCACACAAGACCGCCTAGATAAGCTGATATTGTCCCTTGATAGCTCATGCTACTCCCCATTTGAGGCATCGCTGTTTAAGGCAGCTTTTGTGCTGGCCTTTGCGGCAGCCCTTCGGCTGAGTGAGTTAGTAGCCCCCTCTAAGCTTGCGGTGGGTTCCGGAGTTCAATTGGAGCACATGAGAGCTGCCGTTGACTCCCTGCTCCTTTTTATCCCACGCTCAAAAACGGATCAGTCAGGCAGGGGCACTTGGCTACACATTGCGCCCAGACCGGGCAGCATTTCTTGTCCCATAGCGGTTATAAACAGTTATTTAGCTTTGCACCCCTCATTGCCAGGACAGTTTTTGATCCACGCTGACGGATCGGCTTTATCTAAATTCCAGTTCGGTAGGGTCTTGAAGCAAGCAGCGGTGAACGTAGGCTTAGACAGCAGTAGGATTGCCCCTCATTCCTTCAGAATAGGGGCAGCGACGCAGGCAGCAAGCGTAGGCCGCTCCAGCGATGACATAAAGCGGATGGGGCGGTGGCGCTCTAATTGCTTTAAGAAATACGTTCGCCCTATTGTTTAATGCAAATTTATGTGTGCACACACTAAAATATTTGTCTCCGCAGGGCCAATCCATGGAGCAAAGCGGATTTGGATTGTGGGGCATTCTTTTATCCACTGGGCTTCGATTTGTTGCTCCTCACTTCCTTTGGGTCAGAATCTGGGGTTCCCCCTAAGCAAAGCCTCAATTAGATGGTTAGGTAATAGGGGGATGTGTTGGCCACAGCTTGCGGAAGTAATTTCGGGCGCCCTCTTAAGATGGGGAAAACCGCACCTCTTAATCCTTCACCTGGGGGGGAACGATGTAGGGTCCATCCCTGTCCTAGAACTAGTCAAAATTATGCAGTCGGACATCAGCTGGCTTCAGACCCGAATCCCTGAGGTAGTTATTGGCTGGTCTAATATAGTCCCCCGCTTGCATTGGAGGCATATGTCGACCCATACGGCGGCATATAGAATTAGAAAGAAAATGAATGCGGCTCTATCAAAAACCGTCACGGGAGCAGGTGGCTTCATGGTACGGCACGAAGCCATCTCAGCCGACAGAACTGAGCTCTATTGTAGAGATAAGGTCCATCTATCAGACGTAGGGCTAGATATTTTTATAAAGGATATCCAGGGAGCTATTTCATCCTTCCTGTAAGTCAGGTTGTGGCGGCAAGATCATTTTTAATGCTCCTTGTGGCGGGAGGCCACGGTCCTGTTGCGCAGGAAAAGGTCGCTAGGGGTGAGTTGTGGCCATAAAGGGGAGGGGTGGTAGGCCTCAAGTGCACGTGGGGTAACCTCCCTCTCTCCCCATTGGGGGATGGTCACGTGATCTCTGCAACCCCTCAGCGTCATTTCCTTTGAGCAGAGACCCCTCTGCTGCTCGTTCCCGTTGGGCCGTTGACCTCCTTGCTGTTCTGGGCTTATATAGCTCTATGCCGCCATTTCCGGTTCTGTTGGCTAAAAGTTATATAGGTAGTTTTAATAAAAATTTGACCGTGACGGTTTAAATTTTTCCCATTAAGAAGTGTCTGTGTCTTTATTTATTCACAATGGTTCATGTTACAAGTTACTAAGTTAAGTTATATAAGTTAAGTTAAAATTGTTCTTCTACACTCCTGGAAATGCCCCGGTAAGCATTTAATCCCTTAAATTCGTGTAGGGCCCAGTATGGGCCTGTAGCAGGCTAAGGGTTAAGGCTGTAGGAAAGTGGGATAGGAGATAGAGGGTTGGGTTCTAGATGCAACATTGTTGCAGGTTAGGTCAGGCCCCTCCTTACCTGGTAAAAGCTGAGGTTCCCCTCACAACTTCCTCTTCTCCATCCGATCCAGGCTGTGAAGTGTTTTCCCTCCCTCCCGATTCCCTTGTCCTATCCAATGGCGGCTCTCGGCTAATGGCAGGGCTATGGCTAGTCAACCTAGGCCTCTGATAAGTCCATAGCAGTAAATTTAGTAATCTCCCATCTCTGACTATGCGGCTAGATCGGCTTGGTAGCTGAGATTCCTTCTTAGGTGGAGATTGATAAATTACACCCTGGCGGCGGGAGGTCATGGTCCTGTTGCGCAGGAAAAGGTCGCTAGGGGTGAGTCGTGGCCATAAAGGGGAGGGGTGGTGGGCCTCAAGTGCACGTGGGGTAACCTCCCTCTCTCCCCATTGGGGGATGGTCACGTGATCTCTGCAACCCCTCAGCGTCATTTCCTTTGAGCAGAGACCCCTCTGCTGCTCGTTCCCGTTGGGCCGTTGACCTCCTTGCTGTTCTGGGCTTATATAGCTCTATGCCGCCATTTCCGGTTCTGTTGGCTAAAAGTTATATAGGTAGTTTTAATAAAAATTTGACCGTGACGGTTAAAATTTTTCCCATTAAGAAGTGTCTGTGTCTTTATTTATTCACAATGGTTCATGTTACAAGTTACTAAGTTAAGTTATATAAGTTAAGTTAAAATTGTTCTTCTACACTCCTGGAAACGCCCCGGTAAGCATTTAATCCCTTATAGATTTGCCTTAGATTATTTCAATTTTAATTCAGATTTGTATTGGTTTAAGGGACTGTGGGTATCCATGAGGGGGCTTGGCTGTATAATGCAGAATGGCAGGGCCTTAAAACTACTGGGGTCAGTTGAACTGTTAAAAAAAGCACTAACTAATGTATTTCTTCCTAGATATTGAGGGGTTCATTTATTTGCCATTTATAGCAAGCTCAGTCTAGGTATGTGGGTTAATGTTAAGTGCTGTAAATGTAACTGTACACATGTTAACTGAAAGGTCACTTAGATGTATTCAGAGCCCTGGAGAATAGTCTGATTTAAATCTTTATAATGTCATGTTGGAAAGCAGAGATGCTGGCAGCCTGGAGTCATATTTTAAAAGCAATTCAACCCCTTACAAAAAGGACTGGGTCAGAGACCATTATGTTTGGCTCTGCTGTCTGGTGTCCTTTTGAATGGTGTCTAAACTGCGTATTCTACTATTTGCACCCCTTAGGGGTTCAGCTCCCAGAGAAGTTGCTAAGCATAGCCCTGTCTCACTTGTAGATTTTTGCCAATGTCTACTTTCAGATGAGTAAGAAGCCCAGCTACAACTGATTTTGTTCTAGTTATAAAAACATACAAATGAGGTTCTGCATCTCTATACATCGAAAAACAGCATGAGCATAACTTGTATGATTTTGTTTAATAGCTTAACAAAATAAGTGAGGGCATGTTCAGTAGCAACTTAGAAATAAGTGAAGTCATGTCCAGTAGCAATTTAGTAGCAACAAATTGAAATGCCAGATATACTGCAAGATATGGTGCTGTGGTCTTCTGTGAGTACCTGTAGCATCTATCTGTCTGCCTGTCTGTCTATATGCCAAGTCAGACAGTACAGACACAAAATAAACAAAACCCCCACACGTAACACAAACTATTAGCACATACACTGCACACATGGATGCAAACACTATCAATATATCTATACTATACATACTTCACACACAACTAAAACACACACCATATAAACACTACAAACAACACAGGTATACAGTACACATACACTTCATAAACACCATACACACACTGCATACACAACACCCAGACACTGCACACCACACACAATAGACACTATACATACACCTGCACTACACACTAAACCACTGAACCAGCCTCTCTGCTTCTCAATTTAGAATCCACACGTGCCCCTAGCTCACTGCTTTTTAATTAGCAGTGACTGACTCATTCTGGTCTGTGAAACGATTTAGCCGCAAGGAATGGTATTTTGTGCCATGTGTACAAGATTCCCCTTAACACTCGACATTTAGAAAATAAAAAAATAAAAACAGGAAAATCCCCCAAATATTTGCTTCTATAACACTGTATTAACTGTTTCCCTGTCAGAGCATTGATATAATTTCATTAAAAGTGCAGGTATGTTTTCATTGAATATACTTTATTTAAACTGCCATAGCTTAAACACATGAGCAAATATAATGTAAGTAATTATTTCTTGAGGAATCTTAAACTCATTAAAGTGTCTATATTAGTAATTGTTCAAATTTATATACAATTTTGCACTTTTTGTTCAATGATCCATGAGAATTTGAAGCAGGATATCACATGACTCACAATATCAGAAAACACATTGTATTATGCATTTTACTGAGAAATGACATTGCTTTTGTTGAATATACCAGACAACATGGTAATTATGAAATGAAATATAATATAAAGGGCTAGATTTATCAAATTGCAGACGGACAAAGTTTACATGTTTTGAACCTGTCCACATTTCATCACAATTTGTATGGTGCATATTTGGCAGTGCACGAATAAACACTTGTGCAATGCTGCCCCCTGCTCTCACTTAACCAATTGTGCAAGAGCAGGGGTTGTCAATCAAACTGGTTGAATGAGTCCAGGGTGATTTTCATCCACCTTCTCTAAGAGCTCGCTTCCATTGAGTCGTAATTCGATTTGCGTGCACTTGCAAACCGTTAAATATGCTGTTGAAAGCAATATCATTTATTGACTGTTTCCAATGGCGCGTTATACCTCAATATCGGCAGCTGGACTGCGGCTGCCGAAAAAATCTTCACGTAATAGAAGCCGTTAATCGATAAATTATACCAGGTTTCCAATGAAAGCGCAAACCGTTAATATACTGTCAGAGGCTGTCGATACATTGAGAAATATTACACCCAGCTCAACTAGGTGTAAAAGAGGAAAATTGTGCTTTTTGAGACCTATTTTCTATTGAAATTATAAGACTTGCAAATAATGCAAGTGTTTTAATGTAGAAATAAATTGTTATAAGTAATATTTATTGTTGTCTCATGTATAGGAATAGTTGAACTTATATTCTAATAGAAATATCAGTATATATTTAAATATAATAATATATGCAAGAACATATCTACAGAATGCAAACTAGACCTATGCCTAGGGCAGCAATGCATATTACTTATATTTATGAAGTGGTAAATATAATTATATTAAAAAATAATATTTGATTATTAAAAATATGGATAAGTGTATCTTTATTTTTCTTGAGAGGTGATCACAGGTAAGGAGCACGGACGTTAAACGTAAATTCTATAGCATAAGGTCGGTTTACTTTAGCAACTTATTGATTTTCAAGAAATCCGACATCAGATGGAAGCGTTAACACAACGTTAACTTACAGCTACACGAAAAGAGCGACTGCGCGCAACACGCTAATCTTTTCAATGGAAACCTGGTACTAAAATGGAGCCGTAAATTACTTTTAGCTGTCGGCCGCTTCGGTAGCTTACGGCTCCATTTTTAACGACTCAATGGAAGCGAGCTCTAAGTTGGCAGAGAGGGTTTAGGAAGCAGTGGTTTAAACTGCTGCTTCATAAATATCAGTTGTCAAAAACTGTTAATGTTGGTTTGATGAATACAATTCCCACTACAAGTAAAACCCAGGAGGTTATACTTCCCACAATATTTGTTTTGCTTTAGTTGAACTGAGATAAAATTATTTTCTATCATGTTTGCCAACCATTTATTAACACTCCCATTATGTCCCATAAAACTTGTTTTTTTATTGATATGGCACTCATGAATTAGTGCTGTCTAGCTGTGAAAAGCTGTCAAAATGCACTGAGATAAGAGGCATACAAGAAAATGTAATTTTTATTGTAAATACATATTTCTATTTATATTTATACATACCTATGCCTGTATATCTATTCCTATAGATATACAGGTATAGATATCAATTTTACATTAATGTTGTCAGATATATATAGAAATATTTATTTAATATTAAAAATGGTTTATTTAATAATAAAAAATATCGGCGTTCTCGATTTAGGTCTAGCACGGCGTCGGGCTAACACATGAAGAATTGCTAACTTCAATGCATGTTATTGAAATATTCATTATAAAATATTAAAAAATATTATTAAAAATGATTAAAAATTATTATGCATACTGTAAAAAATAAGAATTCTTAGAATATATATATATTACAGTTTGTATAATAATTTTAATTAATATTTATTAGTATTTTATATTTAATATTTCAATAACGTGAAGTTAGTAATTCTTCATGTGTGCTAACCCGACACTGTACCTAAATCAAGAACCCCAATGCGCGTTACGCATATTTTCCATTCCTATGTTCTTCACATAGAAAACAATGTAATATTTATTATTAAATATATATTTCTATATATACTGTTAATGTAATATAGATATACAGGTAGCCCTCAGTTTACGCCGGGGTTAGGTTCCAGAAGGAATGGTTGTAAATCGAAACCGTTGTAAATTGAAACCCAGTTTATAATGTAAGTCAATGGGAAGTGAGGGAGATAGGTTCCAGGCCCCTCTCAAAATTGTCATAAGTAACACCTAATACATTATTTTTAAAGCTTTGAAATGAAGACTTTAAATGCTAAACAGCATTATAAACCTAATAAAATAATCATACAACACAGACTTCACTTGCATTTTTCTGCAAACAGTTCTTTCTATGCATTCCAAACTGGACTGATTTATAGACAGGAAGATCTTGTTCCTTTGAAATCTGCTCGATAGCTCAGGTCTGGTTAAACTGATTAATTTCAGCTTGCTTGGCTTTGCTGCAACACAAGCGGACAGCTCCACCTACTGGCTATTTTAATTTTAATAAATGCACTGCTTCTCAATGCTTTTCAATAACAGTCACATGACTGGAAAAAAAGGTTGTTATTCTGAAACGGTGTAAATTGAACCGTTGTAAAACGAGGGCCACCTGTACAGGCATAGGTATATATAGATATATATAGAAATATGTATTTACAACAAAAATAAAATTTTCTTGTATGCCTCTTATCTCAGTGCATTTTGACAGCTTTTCACAGCTAGACAGCACTAATTCATTTGTGCCATATAGATAACAGTGTGCTCACTCCTGTGAGGTTATTTCTGAGTCAGCACTGGTTGGCTAAAATGCAATTATTTCAACATAACTGAAATAAGGGGGCAGTCTGCAGAGGCTTAGATACAAGGTAATCACAGAGTGATTATGCAGCCCTGCTTTCATAAACAAACTGAGCATATCCATCATCCTGGAACAAATCAGTAG
Source organism: Bombina bombina (assembly GCF_027579735.1). Lineage (NCBI taxonomy): Eukaryota > Metazoa > Chordata > Amphibia > Anura > Bombinatoridae > Bombina > Bombina bombina. The sequence goes on from NC_069499.1 coordinate 1,002,966,539, forward strand.
TGATATTTTAGGGTGGAGAGGTTAGTAAGTAGTGGTTTTAAGAATACTGCTTCTTAAAGGGACAGTATACTATAAAATAGTTTCTTTCATGTAATTAGCAAGAGTCCATGAGCTAGTGACGTATGGGATATACATTCCTACCAGGAGGGGCAAAGTTTCCCAAACCTCAAAATGCCTATAAATACACCCCTCACCACACCCACAATTCAGTTTTACAAACTTTGCCTCCGATGGAGGTGGTGAAGTAAGTTTGTGCTAGATTCTACGTTGATATGCGCTCCGCAGCAAGTTGGAGCCCGGTTTTCCTCTCAGCGTGCAGTGAATGTCAGAGGGATGTGAGGAGAGTATTGCCTATTTGAATGCAGTGATCTCCTTCTACGGGGTCTATTTCATAGGTTCTCTGTTATCGGTCGTAGAGATTCATCTCTTACCTCCCTTTTCAGATCAACGATATACTCTTATATATACCATTACCTCTGCTGATTCTCGTTTCAGTACTGGTTTGGCTTTCTACAAACATGTAGATGAGTGTCCTGGGGTAAGTAAATCTTATTTTCTGTGACACTCTAAGCTATGGTTGGGCACTTTGTTTATAAAGTTCTAAATATATGTATTCAAACATTTATTTGCCTTGACTCAGAATGTTCAACTTTCCTTATTTTCAGACAGTCAGTTTCATATTTGGGATAATGCATTTGTTTTAATCATTTTTTCTTACCTTCAAAAATTTGACTTTTTTCCCTGTGGGCTGTTAGGCTCGCGGGGGCTGAAAATGCTTCATTTTATTGCGTCATTCTTGGCGCGGACTTTTTTGGCGCAAAAATTCTTTTCCGTTTCCGGCGTCATACGTGTCACCGGAAGTTGCGTCATTTTTTTTACGTTATTTTGCGCCAAAAGTGTCGGCGTTCCGGATGTGGCGTCATTTTGGCGCCAAAAAAGCATTTAGGCGCCAAATAATGTGGGCGTCTTATTGGCGCTAAAAAATATGGGCGTCGCTTTTGTCTCCACATTATTTAAGTCTCATTTTTCATTGCTTCTGGTTGCTAGAAGCTTGTTTTTTGGCATTTTTTCCCATTCCTGAAACTGTCATTTAAGGAATTTGATCAATTTTGCTTTATATGTTGTTGTTTTTTCTCTTACATATTGCAAGATGTCTCACGTTGCATCTGAGTCAGAAGATACTACAGGAAAATCGCTGTCTAGTGCTGGATCTACCAAAGCTAAGTGTATCTGCTGTAAACTTTTGGTAGCTATTCCTCCAGCTGTTGTTTGTATTGATTGTCATGACAAACGTGTTAAAGCAGATAATATTTCCTTTAGTAAAGTACCATTGCCTGTTGCAGTTCCTTCAACATGTAAGGTGCAGAATGTTCCTGATAACATAAGAGATTTTGTTTCTGAATCCATAAAGAAGGCTATGTCTGTTATTTCTCCTTCTAGTAAACGTAAAAAATCTTTTAAAACTTCTCTCCCTACAGATGAATTTTTAAATGAACATCATCATTCTGATTCTGATAACTCTTCTGGTTCAGAGGATTCTGTCTCAGAGGTTGATGCTGATAAATCTTCATATTTATTTAAAATGGAATTTATTCGTTCTTTACTTAAAGAAGTTCTAATTGCTTTAGAAATAGAGGATTCTGGTCCTCTTGATACTAATTCTAAACGTTTGGATAAGGTATTTAAATCTCCTGTGGTTATTCCAGAAGTTTTTCCTGTTCCTAATGCTATTTCTGCAGTAATTTCCAAAGAATGGGATAAATTGGGTAATTCATTTACTCCCTCTAAACGTTTTAAGCAATTATATCCTGTGCCGTCTGACAGATTAGAATTTTGGGACAAAATCCCTAAAGTTGATGTGGCTATTTCTACCCTTGCTAAACGTACTACTATTCCTACGTCAGATGGTACTTCGTTTAAGGATCCTTTAGATAGGAAAATTGAGTCCTTTCTAAGAAAAGCTTATCTGTGTTCAGGTAATCTTCTTAGACCTGCTATATCTTTGGCTGATGTTGCTGCAGCTTCAACTTTTTGGTTGGAAACCTTAGCGCAACAAGTAACACATCATGATTCTCATGATATTATTATTCTTCTTCAGCATGCTAATAATTTTATCTGTGATGCCATCTCCAATCTGGAATAAATCCAAGCCAGCCAGAAAGGCAAAGCCTGCTTCTAAGTCCACATGAAGGTGCGGCCCTCATTCCAGCTCAGCTGGTAGGGGGCAGGTTACGTTTTTTCAAAGAAATTTGGGTCAATTCTGTTCACAATCTTTGGATTCAGAACATTGTTTCAGAAGGGTACAGAATTGGTTTCGAGACCTCCTGCTAAGAGATTTTTTCTTTCCCGTGTCCCAGTAAATCCAGTAAAAGCTCAAGCATTTCTGAATTGTGTTTCAGATCTAGAGTTAACTGGAGTAATTATGCCAGTTCCAGTTCAGGAACAGGGGATGGGGTTTTATTCAAATCTCTTCATTGTACCAAAGAAGGAGAATTCCTTCAGACCAGTTCTGGATCTAAAAATATTGAATCGTTATGTAAGGATACCAACGTTCAAGATGGTAACTGTAAGGACTATTTTGCCTTTTGTTCAGCAAGGGAATTATATGTCCACAATAGATTTACAGGATGCATATCTGCATATTCCGATTCATCCGGATCATTATCGGTTCCTGAGATTCTCTTTTCTGGACAAGCATTACCAGTTTGTGGCTCTGCCGTTTGGCCTTGCTACAGCTCCAAGAATTTTTACAAAGGTTCTCGGTGCCCTTCTGTCTGTAATCAGAGAACAGGGTATTGTGGTATTTCCTTATTTGGACGATATCTTGGTACTTGCTCAGTCTTTACATTTAGCAGAATTTCATACAAATCAACTTGTGTTGTTTCTTCAAGATCATGGTTGGAGGATCAATTTACCAAAAAGTTCATTGATTCCTCAGACAAGGGTAACCTTTCTGGGTTTCCAAATAGATTCAGTGTCCATGACTCTGTCTTTAACAGACAAGAGGCGTCTAAAACTGATGGCAGCTTGTCGAAACCTTCAGTCACAATCATTCCCTTCGGTAGCCTTATGCATGGAAATTCTAGGTCTTATGACTGCTGCATCGGACGCGATCCCCTTTGCTCGTTTTCACATGCGACCTCTTCAGCTTTGTATGCTGAATCAATGGTGCAAGGATTACACAAAGATATCTCAATTAATATCTTTAAAACCGATTGTTCGACACTCTCTAACGTGGTGGACAGATCACCATCGTTTAATTCAGGGGGCTTCTTTTGTGCTTCCGACCTGGACTGTAATTTCAACAGATGCAAGTCTCACAGGTTGGGGAGCTGTGTGGGGATCTCTGACGGCACAAGGAGTTTGGGAATCTCAGGAGGTGAGATTACCGATCAATATTTTGGAACTCCGTGCAATTTTCAGAGCTCTTCAGTTTTGGCCTCTTCTGAAGAGAGAATCGTTCATTTGTTTTCAGACAGACAATGTCACAACTGTGGCATACATCAATCATCAAGGAGGAACTCACAGTCCTCTGGCTATAAAAGAAGTATCTCGAATTTTGGTTTGGGCGGAATCCAGCTCCTGTCTAATCTCTGCGGTTCATATCCCAGGTGTAGACAATTGGGAAGCGGATTATCTCAGTCGCCAAACGTTGCATCCGGGCGAATGGTCTCTTCACCCAGAGGTATTTCTTCAGATCGTTCAAATGTGGGAACTTCCAGAAATAGATTTGATGGCGTCCCATCTAAACAAGAAACTTCCCAGGTATCTGTCCAGATCCCGGGATCCTCAGGCGGAGGCAGTGGATGCATTATCACTTCCTTGGAAGTATCATCCTGCCTATATCTTTCCGCCCCTAGTTCTTCTTCCAAGAGTAATCTCCAAGATTCTGAAGGAATGCTCGTTTGTTCTGCTGGTAGCTCCGGCATGGCCTCACAGGTTTTGGTATGCGGATCTTGTCTGGATGGCCTCTTGCCAACCGTGGACTCTTCCGTTAAGACCAGACCTTCTGTCACAAGGTCCTTTTTTCCATCAGGATCTGAAATCCTTAAATTTAAAGGTATGGAGATTGAACGCTTGATTCTTCGTCAAAGAGGTTTCTCTGACGCTGTGATTAATACTATGTTACAGGCTCGTAAATCTGTATCTAGAGAGATATATTATAGAGTCTGGAAGACTTATATTTCTTGGTGTATTTCTCATCATTTTTCTTGGCATTCTTTCAGAATTCCGAGAATTTTACAGTTTCTTCAGGATGGTTTAGATAAAGGTTTGTCTGCAAGTTCCTTGAAAGGACAAATCTCTGCTCTTTCTGTTCTTTTTCACAGAAAGATTGCTATTCTTCCTGATATTCATTGTTTTGTACAAGCTTTGGTTCGTATAAAACCTGTCATTAAGTCAATTTCTCCTCCTTGGAGTTTGAATTTGGTTCTGGGGGCTCTTCAAGCTCCTCCGTTTGAACCTATGCATTCATTGGACATTAAATTACTTTCTTGGAAAGTTTTGTTCCTTTTGGCCATCTCTTCTGCCAGAAGAGTTTCTGAATTATCTGCTCTTTCTTGTGAGTCTCCTTTTCTGATTTTTCATCAGGATAAGGCGGTGTTGCAAACTTCTTTTGAATTTTTACCTAAAGTTGTGAATTCCAACAACATTAGTAGAGAAATTGTGGTTCCTTCATTATGTCCTAATCCTAAGAATTGTAAGGAGAAATCGTTGCATTCTTTGGATGTTGTTAGAGCTTTGAAATATTATGTTGAAGCTACTAAATCTTTCAGAAAGACTTCTAGTCTATTTGTTATCTTTTCCGGTTCTAGAAAAGGCCAGAAAGCTTCTGCCATTTCTTTGGCATCTTGGTTGAAATCATTAATTCATCTTGCCTATGTTGAGTCGGGTAAAACTCCGCCTCAGAGAATTACAGCTCATTCTACTAGGTCAGTTTCTACTTCCTGGGCGTTTAGGAATGAAGCTTCGGTTGATCAGATTTGCAAAGCAGCAACTTGGTCCTCTTTGCATACTTTTACTAAATTCTACCATTTTGATGTATTTTCTTCTTCTGAAGCAGTTTTTGGTAGAAAAGTACTTCAGGCAGCGGTTTCAGTTTGAATCTTCTGCTTATGTTTTTCGTTAAACTTTATTTTGGGTGTGGATTATTTTCAGCAGGAATTGGCTGTCTTTATTTTATCCCTCCCTCTCTAGTGACTCTTGTGTGGAAAGATCCACATCTTGGGTAATCATTATTCCATACGTCACTAGCTCATGGACTCTTGCTAATTACATGAAAGAAAACATAATTTATGTAAGAACTTACCTGATAAATTCATTTCTTTCATATTAGCAAGAGTCCATGAGGCCCGCCCTTTTTTTGTGGTGGTTATGATTTTGTATAAAGCACAATTATTCCAATTCCTTATTTTATATGCTTTCGCACTTTTTTATCACCCCACTTCTTGGCTATTCGTTAAACTGAATTGTGGGTGTGGTGAGGGGTGTATTTATAGGCATTTTGAGGTTTGGGAAACTTTGCCCCTCCTGGTAGGAATGTATATCCCATACGTCACTAGCTCATGGACTCTTGCTAATATGAAAGAAATGAATTTATCAGGTAAGTTCTTACATAAATTATGTTTTTTCCCTTAATGTGTTTCCAATTACTTTTTTTTACCAGATGCAGGGTATAACATGTATGAGATTTGCTTTTTTAAGGCTTATTTGTGTATATGAAATAGCTGATTTTGTGTTTTGAAGCCACAACCTAATAAAATGGGTTGAGTTTGTATGTATAATCAGATTTCATTACTTTATCACATTGGGGGGTAGTTATCAAGCCGTCTACTTTTCTGCCTTCGCCGGCCCAATACGCCCGCCTAAGCTCGCCTACCTTCGCCGCCGCGGACCTTGAATACGTTCGCCTAAGTTATCAAATAAAGCTGTCAAAAAGCCGCGGGGCGATGAGCAGCGGACTGTGAGAGTTATCACTCATCCGATCTCGCTGCTCTTCGGCTTTTTCCCAGCTTTATTGCTAGCCTGTCACTAAGCACTCACACTAAACTACACTGTTCTATCCCTATACCGGCGCCCCCAGAGCCCCCCGCAACTCAATAAAGTTACTAACCCCTAAACCGCCGCTCCTAGACCCTGCCGCAACTCTTATAAATGTATTAACCCCTAAACCGCCGCTCCTAGACCCTGCCGCAACTCTTATAAATGTATTAACCCATAAACCGCCGCTCCTAGACCCTGCCGCAACTCTTATAAATGTATTAACCCCTAAACCCCCGCTCCTAGACCCTGCCACAACTCTTATAAATGTATTAACCCCTAAACCGCCACTCCTAGACCCTGCCGCAACTCTTATAAATGTATTAACCCCTAAACCGCCGCTCCTAGACCCTGCCGCAACTCTTATAAATGTATTAACCCCTAAACCACCTACAGTATACCTAGTAACCCCTATCCTGCCCCCCCTATACCGTCGCCCTCTATAATAAAATTATTAACCCCTATCCTGCTGATCCTGCACATCACCGCAACTAAATAAATAGTTTAACCCTTAAACCGCCGCTCCCTGAACCCGCCGCAACCTATATTAAACCTATTAACCCCTATCCTGGAATCAGCCAATCAGATTGAGCTCGCATTCTATTGGCTGTTCCGATCAGCCAATAGAATGCGAGCTCAATCTGATTGGCTGATTGGATCAGCCAATCGGATTGAACTTGAATCTGATTGGCTGATTCCATCAGCCAATCAGATTTTTCCTACCTTAATTCCGATTGGCTGATAGAATCCTATCAGCCAATCGGAATTGAGGGGACGCCATCTTGGATGACGTCCCTTAAAGGAGCCTTCATTCGTCATAGTCCGTCGGTGAAGAAGGATGTTCCGCGTCGGCGGGAGGAAGATTCAAGACCCGGCTTGGAAGATGACATCGCCCGGATAGAAGACCTCTTCAGCACCTCTTGGAAAATGACATCGCCCGGATCGAAGACTTCTTCAGCGCAGCCTGGATGATGACTTCATCGGATGGAAGATTTCTTCAGCGCCGCTTGGAGGATTAACTTCTTCCACTCCGGATGTCCACTTCGGTTCCATCGCTGCTCGGCTGAGTGAAGACGACTCAAGGTAGGATGATCTTCAGGGGATTAGTGTTAGGTTTTTGTAAGGGGGGTTTGGGTTAGATTAGGGGTATGTGGGTGGTGGGTTTTAATGTTGGGGGGGTTGTAGTTTTCTTTTACAGGCAAAAGAGCTGAACTTTTTGGGGCATGCCCCCACAAATGGCCCTTTTAAGGGCTGGTAAGGTAAAAGAGCTTTGAACTTTATTTAATTTAGAATAGGGTAGGGCATTTTTTTTATTTTGGGGGGGTTTGTTATTTTATTAGGGGGCTTAGATTAGGTGTAAGTAGCTTAAAATTGTTGTAATATTTTTAACATGTTTGTAACTTATTTTTTTATTTTTTGTAACTTAGCTTTTTTTATTTTTTGTACTTTAGTTAGTTTATGTAATTGTATTTAATTGTAGTTATTTGTAGGTAGTTTATTTAATTAATTTAATGATAGTGTAGTATTAGGTTTAATTGTAACTTAGGTTAGGATTTATTTTACAGGTAATTTTGTATTTCTTTTAGCTAGGTAGTTATTAAATAGTTAATAACTATTTAATAACTATTCTAACTAGCTAAAATAAATACAAAGTTACCTGTAAAATAAATATAAATCCTAAGATAGCTACAATATAATTATTATTTATATTGTAGCTATATTAGGGTTTATTTTACAGGTAAGTATTTAGTTTTAAATAGGATTAATTTAGTTAATAATAGAAATATTATTTAGATTTATTTAATTAATATTTGTTAGGGGGGCATTAGGGTTAGTGTTAGACTTAGGTTTAGGGGTTAATAATTTTATTACAGTGGCGGCGGCGTAGTGGGGGGCAGGATAGGGGTTAATAAATTTATTATAGGTGGCGACGGTGTAGGGGGGGCAGATTAGGGGTTAATAAGTTTAATATAGGTTGCGGCGGGTTCAGGGAGCGGCGGTTTAGGGGTTAATACATTTATTATAGTTGCGGTGGGCTCCGGGAGCGGCGGTTTAGGGGTTAATATGTATAGAGTAGCTTGCGGTGGGCTCCGGGAGTGGCGGTTTAGGGGGTAATAACTTTATTTAGTTGCGGCGGTGTAGGGGGGACAGATTAGGGGTGTTTAGACTCGGGGTACATGTTAGGGTGTTAGGTGCAGACAGCTCCCATAGAAATCAATGGGATGTCTGTCAGCAGCGAACTTGTACTTTCGCTATGGTCAGACTCCCATTGATTCCTATGGGATCCGCCGCCTCCAGGGGTGGCGGTTTGAAAACCACGTACGCTGGGCCGTAAAAGTGCCGAGCGTACCTGCTAGTCATTTGATAACTAGCAAAAGTAGTGAGATTGTGCCGCACTTGTGTGCGGAACATCTAGAGTGATGTAAGAATCGATCTGTGTAGGACTGAGTCCGGCGGATCGAAGTTTACGTCACAAAATTCTACTTTTGCCGGTCTCGAGCCTTTGATAACTAAGGCGCATCAGCCTCGCCACAAATACGCTGCGGAATTCCAGCGTATTTGAGGTTGACGGCTTGATAACTACCCCCCATAGTGTACATATACATGCTTTTTATCTTATCTGTCAGTAAACCAAAGACCAATACTTGAAGAGAACAAAGGAAAATGAACATTTTATTACCTTATCTCTTCTTTACCCCACTGGGAGTGTAATTTCTTCTACTGGCTGCGTTTATACAGATTGGCCTTAAGGACAAAAACTTTTAGGATAGGTGGGGATACCACAGGCTAAATCAACTATTTCAAGTGCCAATATAAGGGTAATGGAGATACTTGTAAACAATTTAATACACTCCAGCAGGTAAAGTGGATCATTGGGAACAAATAAAAGGGAGAAAAAAAATTGAGTAAACTGTCCCTTTAACTTGTGACGACAGGCTTGAATGAGTGAGCCTGCAATGCAAAGGCTTCCCTGCTGTGTACGCAGCTTTATAAAAGGAGCCCGGAATATGCATATATGCTGTTTGGCTCCAGAAACTTTGATAAATAATTACCAAGTTTAGTTTCCTTTTACATGTAGAAGAAGAAAAACACAGAGGCGCCTCTGTGTTTTTCTTCTTCTAGATCATTTGAATTCCCAGGATCCTGACCTTCCTCTGACAGAGAGCTGCCTCTACTCCTCTTAGAGTATATTTGGACTTTTCATATGTTTACCATTATTTGTCTAGTAATGGTTTGGTGATATTTTGTTTTATTTTATGTTATTGCATATTTATTGTATATTTGTGAAGAGTGCCCCCTAGAGGAAAAGTATGCACGCACATTTTTTTCTTTTCTTCCTTTAACATGTACCATCTAATTGACCCTCGTACATGGCAGACCAGCCATGTGTCCAGTATGTGAACTCCCTGTCCAGTAATATAAATGTAAAAAGGACGGGACCTTTTTCTGATATGAGTCTAATATGCGGTCTGAAGTGGGCATATAACTAAGTGGCTGAGGCTTTAAAGTCTTTAGCCTAATCTGAAAACCAAAATGAACACACAACAGACAGGACATGCAGATAATGGGGGTCTGATCTGAGGTAGGGTTGCCACTTCGGCTATGTGTTCCTGGACACTTATGAGTTACACATGCTCCAGGGTGTGCAGAGGGGAACATGAATTGCACCCATGGATAGCACACAAATAGCAATCCTAGACAGAACTATTCATGTTCCTCCCTGCATATCCTGCAGCATGTGCAACTCATAAGTGTCCCGGAAAACATGGCTGAGGTGGCAACCCTAACCTGAGGTCTAATTAGTAACCCTATTATATGGTTCCACAGAAAAATCTACTGCAGAGAGAAAACATGGCACAATTGTGTTAGAAAACAGGCTTGTTGACTACTTTGTGATGCAAAAAAAAAAATATTTGAATGTGTCTTTTCAAATGACTGCATGGTTGAAGTTTTTTAATCACATTTCTTCCTACAATAAATGTTTTGCATTCCTGGCAAGAAAAATAAAACAAAAACAATGTGTTTTACAAAATGAACTTTGAAAGAATTATAATTGTAAATTCCCAGTATCTTTGCAGGTTTAAATATGAATTCATTGATAAACAACATTGTAACTAAGGTGGGTTAATCTGAGCGTGACTTCTCCTGGGGATAAGTGAATAGCCTTAGAAAAGATTACAAATATAATATATTTAAATCAGACACTCAAAAAACATTCCTCATTTTTAATCAACTTACTTAAAACAGTGCATTAGAGATTGGTTACAATATTTCAACATCTTGCGCTGGCAATTATGGAAATGAAGGATTATACACGAGGCAACTTTCAGCTGTGCACGAAAAAAATCCTCCCTGGAAAAGCTTTCTGTGGCAATACATACTAATTAAGACAAATTTAATTACTCAGCCTGCAATTCATGCTTAACAAATTATAATTGGAAACAAAACAGAAGTGGAAATGTGAAAGGGTACGCTGCATTTTCGGAGCTGTTCAGAATTCACGTTTTTTTTTTTTTTTTTAACAGTGTCGCCCGTTTTGAGAAATGTAAAACAAATCTCAAATCACTGTGGTGGGTGAACAATAGATAAAGGCTTAACTCCTGCAGTCAGAACACTTCTACTAAAGAGAGCTATAGAGCGAGAGATCAACACCACTTCAGCACTTCACTTCTTTTACATTGGAGAGAGAATCGATTTGAGTTCAAGGTGAAAAATACTCATTTAATATAAGAGTAGAGCTATGAAAACACAGAGGAAATACATCACTTACTGTAGAAGGATTCCATAAAACTCTCTAGGACTCTCAACTTCGGAAAAAAAAATACTTCATAGTGTGCTTTCATTTGCATAACTGATGACATCACCTAAAGCGTCACCACAGCTAAAAATCTACATTGTATTCAAAGATACTTCAGGAACACTCTCAAATAGGATGAGCTCTCTCTCTCTCTTTCACCCCATGGTGATTTGGTGATTCCTGCTTCTGCCTCTTGTTTACTCCCCCCACCATAGCTAATACTGCAGTATTGCAATTTTCAGTATAGGTGGTTGGTTTCAAAGGCAAAAGCTGCTATTTCATATGCCAAAAAGTAAATATGCTATTTGGAAACAATTTAATACACTCCGAAGTTAAAATGAATGGCTTGGGAATACATCAAAAAAAGAGATTTTTATTTTTATTTTGTTAGTAATAAGATGTGAACTAGATAAAACGTAATTGACTGTACAAGACATTTATATGTACGCTCTGTAATCAAGCTCCAAAATGTATTTTAAAATGTATTTGATAAATGTATATTTTGAGATAAAACTGTTAAATTCTATGGTAATAAAGTTTATATAAATAAAAAAACAAAGAGAAAAATTTAGAGTACAAACATCCCTTAATGGAATACTATTTCTACATAACAGATTCTTCTACCCTATTGCTTAAAATTTTTGAGAAATAAATGATCCAAGAACACATGGAATGTAAATAGTTTTATTCATAATTAAACATTTTTGTTAACAATATTTTTTATTTAAATTTATAGTTTTAATATATTAAAAATGTAATAAAACCCTTCAGTCTTATTGTAAAAAACTAAAATATATTGTAAATGAGCTATCATTGGGTATTAAAAAGAAAATCAGTCTATTGTATTTTGTTTTATATATAATCTAGTGTGTATTTTCAAATGATCTTTTATAAAATAATGTAGTGAATCTATATATAGAAGATATAGAATTCTAGTGTTTGCAGTTTTATATATGGATTTTAAAGTTATTGTTTATGAATGCACTGCACATATTAGCAATTAAATCCTGAACTGCAAAAGACCTACACAAAATATATGTTTTTAAAGTGTTTAAAATATTCGCTTTATCATTCAGGAAAATCTCTTAAACATTTTGGAGACAATTCCTTTATTTAAGGGAAATCACTTGACAGTCTATGGGGTTTTATCCTGTAAAAGCCAACTATCCAGCTGAGGCTTCTGAATTTGTTCTACCTTAATATTAAAGGGATATGAAACAGTGCTCCTTCAGTAAAAAAAAAGTTTATTCAAAGTAAATATAAAAAGAAAGAGATTGTTTTAAAAAAGCAAACAACTTACTTGTTTTGTAGCCGCTGACTGCAGCTAGATTAGGGAGCATTCTACCTGTTCTGAGCATGGGAAAAGCTAACTCCCTATGTATCTAGTATTCACTTAATACTAAATCGGCTCATGTTAATAAGCTTTATGACATCAAGCTATAAATGCCTTTCTGTAGAGACTCCATCCTTCTTGTAGGGCTGTAACGAGAAGTAATGGACAGTAGTCCATTTTTTAATTACAACAATGAAACATATCCATAATTCACAGCCCTTTAACTGGAGTAATTATTAAACTGAAAAATGAGCTGACAGCAGAGTCTGGTTGACTTCCTAAATGAGTTCACTGCAAATTTTATAAAAATATGTGGATTTAATCTATAGCTGCCATATATGAAAGGGAACACTTACAGATGTTAATATGTGAAATCTATGGGAAATGGCCCCTTTAGGTATATTTTGTAGATGAAATAGCTGTATCTGATAATTGAAACCACAACCTAATCAACTTGGCAAGTTTGCAGGGATAGCAGATCTCATTAGCTTATCTCTATATTTACACAACATTCTCCTTATCTTTTCTCCCACTGTATAAACAGTGAGACCAGTATTTTCCTAGAGCAATTGAAAAATCAACACTTAATTATAAATTATCTCTCTGCCCCCCACCACCACCCTGGGAGGGTTTCTTCCAAGCTTTCTTTTTACACAGCTTTTCTATAACAGGTTATTAAATATTGGTATGTACAGTACAGGCATGAACACAAAAAGCACAAGCAGCTAATTCAAATTACAGAATCAATTAAAGCAATTTAATACTACACTCCAGCTGTTAAAATTAAACATTAGGAACATAACCAGGGGGACAAAGCAATTATAATCCCTTTAATATACAAATACAGTGTATCATGTGATTGGCTGACAATAACATGTACATTTACATATTACAGTACAGTGAGACTGCATAAGCGTGGTTGGTACAGTGAGACTGCATAAGCATGGTTGGCACAGTGGGATTGCAAAAACGCAGTTGGTACAATGAGAAGTGGGTCATTAGTTTCAATGGTAGAAAGGGTGCCTTTTTTAAAAAAAAAAAAAATGTTTCAAAACACATTATTGTGACAAAGAAAAGCTCCAGCCATTTTTTATGCAAGATGTTAATATCCCATACAATCTTATTTACATGTTTTTTAACAATAAACAAACTTAGAGAAAAAATGTATAATGAACATTTTTTACAGTACAATACAGATATAAATTACACCCCATGGACACATATACTGTATACCTATAATGCCCCAGCTAAAATGTATGACTATCAATTACATATTTTGCTCTTCTTCTGGAAGTGAAAAGGTTAATTTCATACATGCAAATTGCCTTCACACTATACAATGATATCAATGCAGACTTGTATTGTACAAGATATTCCTACTGAATGGCCATTGTATAAGTGATTTGCATTTGTAAAAATATTCCATTTCTAGAAATGGGAATCACGGTTTACTTTCGGCACTAGTAATTTGTGCTTGAGTAATTTAAATTATAATACAAGCACAGATGCTTAAGATATCCTTGTGGTAGCACTTTCACAGATTGGGAATAAAAGTCCATATTAACTGATGTTAGTGATGTCAGTGTGAGCAAATAATGTATATATATCTGGAAACACTGAATGCCAGTTCTCATGTATAAATAACAGCACTGTGACTGCTGAGTAGTACAGGAGTTGGTAATAATGTGTGTGACTGTTCAGGTAGAAATAAAAACCCCAGTATGGCGATGTCCAGGTGTGTAGCCCAATGCCCTCACTCGTTTCCGTGATCCTCCAATTAGAAGGCATGGTCTTGAGCTGGGAGCATGACTACCTAGTGTCACAGGCAACTCTCTCCAGACCCCTAGCTTTAGAATGCAGCATGTAGTACGGCACCAAGCCTAACAAGTAGGCGGAAACAAAGCCCCATCCATGAACGTCACAGTCACGTAGTCAGTAAGCGTAGAAATGCTGCCTCAGGCTAGTATAAACCAATGGTGGTGCATTATATGTAACAATATGCAAAAGCCTCCAGGCAGATCTCATCACTTCCAAATGTATATAAGCAGTTATAAGCAGAAATCAACTAAATGCTTTATTGAAACCCCGTAATTCCGTAAACCTCAAACAGGAGACTCCTTCAGATCAATAGGAATCTTCTGTATGAGCTTTACTAAATGATGCTGCTTGAAAAAAGTATTTAGTTGATTTCAATCTTGTGACAGCCTCGTTATTTTTTTTTAAAAACTGATTATCTAGTTGTTTTTGTTTTTTTGCACGCTCTACCTGAATCATGAATGTTTAATTTTGACTTTACAGTCCCTTAAACTCCTTAAGCCAATTGGAAGTACATGCTACATCAAACAGTAGTACCTATGTCCAAAACTATGGCGCATGCTGGGGTACCTGCTGTCAGCTTTGACAGGGAAAACTGCAGCCAGGGGTAGAAGGTATATGCCTTCATATGTAAGTAAGAACTGATTGTTCTCCCTTTACCCTATGGAGGCAGATCACCATTACAGACAGTGACACTGTGTCACATGTGGGAGGGAAGGAGGGAGGAATGCAGGCAGCGCAATGTGGGAGGGGGAGGGGAGGAAGGGAAGGGTTCCCTATGCTACAGAAAAAGGATTTTGTTGAGGGAGGAGAAGGGATGGGCCACTATGCTACATAAAAATATATGACAGGTGGAAGGGAAGTCCCTATTGATGATCAGATGATCACATGGAGAGGGGGGAGTTTGAGGTGGGACTCCTACACTACAAAAAATATGTTTTATTAGTAAATGAATATAATAATAACACTATAATATGGGTTCAATTAGTGAGAGGGAAGAGGGTTAGAGAGCTGTTTGGGAGGGATCAAGGAGGTGTGAGGGTTGAGGAGGAATCTCTACAGAGCAAACATTTTTAAAAAAGAAGTCCTAAAACTGTATATTGGCATACTGTCTGCCGATATCTAAGATGGTGGTTACCAGTTGGAGGGCAGAGGGAAGAGCTGTTTGGGAGGGATCAGGTAGGGATCAGTTTGGCGGGAGGTGTCAGGTGGAAGGGTAATATCTACACTACAATAATATCACCCTTGCTAGCTAATTAACCTCTTTACTTCCGGTTATTTTAGAGTCTGCTATTTCTGAACAAAGGGGATCCCATAGACACTTTTAAAACAATTTTGTTATGACTGCATACGTGATATGTAAATAATTTCAGTGAGAAACCCAAAGTTTCCCCATTCACAACAGAGTTCCCCATTCACAACAGAGTTAAATTCAAAATTCTCACCCTGACCTACAAATCCCTCACCAATGCTGCCCCACCCTACCTGTCCTCACTCATCAACAAATATACTACTGCCCGTCCCCTAAGATCCAACAACGACCTGCTTCTTGCGTCCTCTACCATCACCTCCTCTCATTCTAGACTACAGGACTTCTCTCGTGTGGCACCAACCCTCTGGAACGCACTTCCTCGAGATGTCAGACTTGCCCCTAACCTCTCCTCCTTTAAACGTTCCCTAAAGACCTTTCTGTTCAGGGAAGCCTATCACCCGACTTAACAAACTAACTTCAATTAACTAACAGTTGCCCTCTATCTCCTCACTAATATCATTCTCACCTCTGCAGTCCCCACCTCCTGTTTCCAATCCTCCTACCCATCTAGATTGTAAGTTCCCACGGGAGCAGGGCCCTCAATTCCCCCTGTATTTGTCTGTAAAATGTTGTGTCTTATCGTATTGTTTCTACACTGTACTGTTATCCTTGTACCCATGGGCAGCGCTGCGGAATCTGTCGGCGCTTTATAAATAAAGAATAATAATAATAATAATACGATTTTTTCAATATGATCGCATTTGGCAGTGAAATGGTGGCATGAAATATACCTATAGTTTTGACAGGTAAATAAAAAAACAAGGCTTTATTTCTGTTTAAATAGAGTGATAGGAAAAATGCTAAATATTCTTCCAGTATTTTGGACAAGTTGTTCTGTGAAATTCCTGCTAGTGAAGGGTTTAATTTCCTTTAAGTGAAATGTATTCCAATTTGACATCAATATTTGTATCAAAACCTATATTTGAGACTTGCTATAATTAGGTTTTTAATCCCTAAATGTAGAGGCAAATGCAATCAATTCAATTTAGCTTTAAAGTAGTCGTTGAAATTAATCCTTTTGCAGGGGTTAAACACATAGACCTTGATAACAATCTTTTTAATATCAGCTTCCAATAACTCAGTTTTCTGCAATATGAGAAACGTGCTTTTTGGGTGATCACAATCCAAAATAGATTTGACCACTGAAAGACCTTAGTCGCAAACAGTGGCATCACTAGGGTTGGTGTCACCCAGTGCAGTAAGTTATGGTGTCACCCCCCCCATAAAGCAGACACACACAAAGACAAAAACACAGGCACACACACATACAAACACTCGGACACAGTTAAAAAACACACTCAGATGCACACACAAACACTCTGAAACACACTCAGATACACACAGAAAAACACTCAGACACACACACAAAAACACTCAGGCACACACACAAACACTGAGACACCCACACACACACACAAAAACTCAGACACACACACAAAAACATTAAGACACACACACACAAAAACACAGACACACACACAAAAACATTAAGACACACACACACAAAAACACAGACACACATGCAGAAAAACTCAGACACACACACAAACTCAGACACACACACACACAAACTCAGACACAGTCATCTATTTATCAAGCTGTCAACCGCAAATACGCTGGAATTCTGCGTGTTTGTGGCGAGCCTGATTCCCCTTAGTTATCAAACCCTACAGACCGGCAAAAGTAGAATTTTGTGGTGTAACATACGATCCGCCGGACTCAGTTCGACACAGATCGATGCTTACGTCACTACAGATGTTCCGAATGCAAGTTCGGCACAATCTGACTACTTTTGCTAGTTATCAAAATTCTACCAGGTACGCTCGCCACTATTCCGGCCCAGAGTACCTGGTTCTCAATCCACCGCCCTGGAGGCAGCGGATGCCATTGGCTTCAATGGGAGTCTGAAAGCTGCGAAAGCTCATGTTCGCTGCTGCCCGATATCCCATTGATTCCTATGGGAACATTTACACCTAACACCCTAACATGTACCCCGAGTCTTAACACCCCTAATCTGCTGCCCCAACACATTATACTTATTAACCCCTAAACCGCTCCCGGAGCCCACCGCCACTCTATAAAACTTATTAACCTATAAAAGGCTGCTCACGGACCCTGCCGCAACTAAATAAAATGTTTAACCCCTAGACCGCCGCTCCCGGAGCACACCGCCACCTACATTATATTTATTAACCCCTAATCTGCCTCCCCCTACACCGCCGCCACCTACATTATATTTATTAACCCCTAATCTGCCCCCCCTACACCGCCGCCACAATATTAAATTTATTAACCCCTAATCTGCCCCCCTACACCGCCGCCACTATATTAAATTTTTAACCTCTAAACCTTAGTCTAACCCTAACCCTAACACCCCCTAACTTAAATATAATTTAAATAAATCTAAATAAATATTCCTAGCATTAAATAAATAATTCCTATTTAAAACTAAATACTTACCTGTAAAATAAACCCTAAGCTAGCTACACTATAACTAATAGTTACATTGTAGCTATCTTAGGGTTTATTTTTATTTTACAGGCACGTTTGTATTTATTTTAATTACTGTAGGTACAATAGTTATTAAATAGTTATTAACTATTTAATAACTTCCTAGTTAAAATAAATACAAATATACCTGTAAAATAAAACCTAACCTAAGTTACAATTACACCTAACACTGCACTACAATTAAATTAATACCCTAAACTAAATACAATTAAATAAAATTCAATTAAATGATCTAAAGTACAAAAAACAAACAAGCACTAAATTACAGAAAATAATAAACAAATTACAAGATTTTTACACTAATTACACCTAATCTAATCCCCCTAACAAAATAAAAAAGCCCCCCAAAATTAAAAAAAACCCTACCCTACACTAAATTACAAAAAGCCCTTTAAAGGGCCTTTTGCGGGGCATTGCCCCAAAGTAATCAGCTCTTTTGCCTGTAAAAAAAAATTACAACCCCCCAACATTAAAACCCACCACCCACACAACCAACCCTACTCTAAAACCCACCCAATCCCCCCTAACCTAACACTAACCCCTTGAAGATCACCCTACCGTGAGACGTCTTCACCCAACCGGGCTGAAGTCCTCAACGAAGCTGGGCGAAGTGATCCTTCAGACGGGCAGAAGTCTTCATCCAAGGCGGGCAGAAGAGGTCCTCCAGATGGGAAGAAGTCTTTATCCAGATGGCATCTTCTATCTTCATCCATCCGGTGCGGAGCGGGCCCATCTTCAAAACATCCGACGCGGAGCATCCTTTTCATCCAGAGTCTTCTTGAACAATGACGGGTCCTTTAAGTGACGTCATCCAAGATGGCGTCCCTTCAATTCCGATCAGCCAATCGGAATTAATGTAGGAAAAATCCTATTGGTTGATGCAATCAGCCAATAGGATTGAACTTCAATCCTATTGGCTGATCCAATCAGCCAATAGGATTGAGCTTGCATTCTATTGGCTGATTGGAACAGCCAATAGAATGCAAGCTCAATCCTATTGGCTGATTGATTGGATGAAGACTTCTGCCCGTCTGGAGGACCACTTTGCCTGGCTTCAATGAAGACTTCTCCCGGCTTCGTTGAGGACTTCGGCCCAGTTAGATAAAGACTTCTGC